>NC_092041.1:86209976-86346224 GCF_003086295.3 Arachis hypogaea
CTCTAAGTTTGGTGTTAAGACCCCATATCCAAACTCTAAGTTTGGTGTTGGCAACTATACAACATTGACCTGATCACCTTGTGGCTCCATGAGAGCCACTGTCAAGCTATTGACATTAAAGAAGCGCTTGTTGGGAGGCAACCCAATTTTATTTATCTAATTTTATTTTATTTTGTTTTAGTGTTATTTTTGTGTTTAATTAGGTACATGATCATGAGGAGTCACGAAAAAATAAAAAAAAAATTAAAAACAGAGTCAAAAACAGAAGAAAAAAATTTTTCACCCTGGAGGACGCACGGGCTGGCGTTCAACGCCAGTAAGGTGCATCTGGCTGGCGTTCAACGCCAGAACAGAGCACCATTCTGGCGCTGAACGCCAGAAACAAGCAACATTCTGGCGCTGAACGCCAGGAATGTGCCCAGAGAGGAAAAACTGGCGCTGAACGCCAGTAACAAGCATCAAACTGGCGTTCAACGCCAGAAACATGCTTTACATGGGCGTTGAACGCCCAGAATGTGCACCAATGGGCGTTTAAACGCCAGAATGGTGTGCCAAGGCATTTTACATGCCTATTTGGTGCAGGAATGGAATTCCTTGACACCTCAGGATCTGTGGACCTCACAGGATCCCCACCTACCTCGCCCTCTCTCACTCCATTCATGGTCATCCCTTCTGTTTTTCATTCACCACCTACATCTATCCACTCTTCCCCATACACCCCGCCTACCTTTACAATTCAACTTCTCTTTCCCACCCAATCCCACCCATATAGCCGAATCCATCTCCCCTCACTCACCTCCATCTTCTTCTTCTTCTTCTCTTCTTTCTTTTCTTGCTCGAGGGCAAGCAATATTTTAAGTTTGGTGTGGTAAAAGCATAGCTTTTTTGCTTTTCCATTACCATTAATGGCACCTAAGGCCAGAGAAACCTCAAAGAGAAGACAAAAGCTTCCACCTCTGAGTCTTGAGAGATGGAAAATATAAGCCGTCATAGCTCAGTGGTATAACATGTGGCTGCAAATCAAGAGATCCCTGAGATACCTCAGGGGATAAGTTGTCCTCCACACAAATATTGGAAGCAACTAAGGGTAGAAACACCAAAATTACTAGGAATCATTCAACAGAAGCAAGGAAGAGACATAGAGGAGCTCAAAAAGCACCATTGGACCTTCAAGAAGGCGCCACCCTCACTCAGGTGGATTCATTCCTTGTTCTTTATTTCTTTCTGTTTTCGGTTTTTAATATTGTGTTTATCTATGTTTTGTGTCTTTACTTCATGATCATTAGTATGTAACCATGCCTTAAAGCTATGAATAAAATCCATTAATCCTTCACCTCTCTTAAATAAAAAAATGTTTTAATTCAAAAGAACAAGAAGTACATGAATTTCGAATTTATCCTTGAATTTAATTTAATTATATTGATGTGGTGACAATACTTTTTGTTTTCTGAATGAATGCTTGAACAGTGCATATTTTTGATCTTGTTGTTTATGAGTGTTAAAATTGTTGGCTCTTGAAAGAATAATGAACAAAGAGAAATGTTATTGATGATTTGAAAAAAATCATGAAATTGATTCTTGAAGCAAGAAAAAGCAGTGAAAAAGAAGAAGCATTCGAAAAAAAAAGAGAGAATATAGAAAAAGAAGGAGCAATAGAAAAAGCCAATAGCCCTTAAAACCAAAAGGCAAGGGTAAAAAGGATCCAAGGCTTTGAGCATCAATGGATAGGAGGGCCCAAGGAAATTAAATCCAAGCCTAAGCGGCTAAATCGAGCTGTCCCTAACCATGTGCTTGTGTCATGAAGGTCTAAGTGAAAAGCTTGAGACTAAGTGGTTAAAGTCGTGATCCAAAGCAAAAGAGTGTGCTTAAGAGCTCTGGACACCACTAACTGGGGACTCTAGCAAAGCTGAGTCACAATCTGAAAAGGTTCACCCAGTCATGTGTCTGTGGCATTTGTGTATCCGGTGGTAATACTGGAAAACAAAGTGCTTAGGGCCACGGCCAAGACTCATAAGTAGCTGTGTTCAAGAATCAACATGCTTAACTAGGAAAGTCAATAACACTATCCCAAATTCTAAGTTCCCAGAGACGCCAATCACTCTAAACTTCAAAGGAAAAAGTGAGATGCCAAAACTGTTCAAGAAGCAAAAAGCTACAAGTCCCGCTCATCTAATTAAATTAATATTCATTGATATTCTGGAATTTATAGTATATTCTCTTCTTTTATCCTATTTGATTTTCAGTTGCTTGGGGACAAGCAACAATTTAAGTTTGGTGTTGTGATGAGTGGATAATTTATACGCTTTTTGGCATTGTTTTTATGTAGTTTTTAGTGAGTTTGAGCTACTTTTAGGGATGTTTTCATTAGTTTTTATGTTAAATTCACATTTCTGGACTTTACTATGAGTTTGTGTGTTTTTCTGTGATTTCAGGTAAATTCTGGCTGAAATTGAGGGATTTGAGCAAAACTCTGAAGAAGGCTGACAAAAGGACTGCTGATGCTGTTGGAATCTGACCTCCCTGCACTCGAAATGGATTTTCTGGAGCTACAGAACTCCAATTGGCGCGCTCTCAACGGCGTTGGAAAGTAGACATCCAGGGCTTTCCAGCAATATATAATAGTCTATACTTTATTCGAAGAATGACGACGTAACTTGGCGTTGAACGCCAAGTACAAGCTGCTGTCTGGAGTTAAACGCCAGAAAAACGTCATGATCCGGAGTTGAACGCCCAAAACACGTCAAAACTCGGAGTTCAACTCCAAGAGAAGCCTCAGCTCGTGGATTGATCAAACTCAGCCCAAGCATACACCAAGTGGGCCCCGGAAGTGGATTTATGCATCAATTACTTACTCATGTAAACCCTAGTAGCTAGTCTAGTATATATAGGACATTTATCTATTGTATTAGACATCTTTGGTCTCAGTTATGTTTTATTCTTCATCTTAGGAGATCATTGATCACGTTAGGGGGGCTGGCCATTCGGCCATGCCTGAACCTCTTTTACTTATGTATTTTCAACGGTGGAGTTTCTGCACACCATAGATTAAGGGTGTGGAGCTCTGCTGTACCTCAAGTATTAATGCAATTCTATTTTCTTCTATTCAAATCTCTCTTATTCTTATTCTAAGATATTCATTCGTACCCAAGAACATGATGAATGTGATGATAAGTAACCCTCATTATCATTCTCACTTATGAACGCGCGTGATTGACAACCACTTCCGTTCTACATGCAACAGAGCTTGAATGCGTATCTCTTAGATTCCCCAACAGAATCTTCGTGGTATAAGCTAGATAGATGGCGGCATTTATGAGGATCCGGAAAGTCTAACCTTGTCTGTGGTATTCCGAGTAGGATTCCAGTAATGAATGACTGTGACGTGCTTCAAACTTGCAAGTGCTGGGCGTTAGTGACAGACGCAAAAGAATCAAGGGATTCTATTCCAGTAGGCGCGGGAACCAACCAGTGATTAGCCGTACTGTGACAGAGTGCGTGAGCATTAGTTTTCACTGCGAGGATGGGATGTAGCCATCAACCATGGGTGATGCCTCCAGACGATTAGCCGTGCGAGTGACAGCCGCATAGGATCATTTTCCCGAGAGGATTGAAAGTAGCCACAGCTGATGGTGAACCCCTATACAAAGCTTGCCATGGAAAGGAGTAAGAAGGATTGAGTAGAAGCAGTAGGAGAGCAGGCGTCCTTGTGTCATACAGCATCTCCATTCGCTTGTCTGAAATTCTCACCAATGAATCTGCATAAGTCTTCTATCTCTTTATTTATTTCTACTTTCTTATCTTTATTTGCGAAAACCCATAAACCATTTTAATCTGCCTAACTGAGATTTGCAAGGTGACCATAGCTTGCTTCATACCAACAATCTCTGTGGGATCGACCCTTACTCACGTAAGGTTTATTACTTGGACGACCCAGTACACTTGCTGGTTAGTTGAACGGAGTGGTGAATTTAACCAAGAGCCACAATAGTTTTTGTGTATATGCCAAAGAGCCAATACTGATGATCACAATTTCGTCCACCAATGATACATTTCCTTATTAACCCATGTTCCCACAGTTTTCCCATACTTAGTTGATAGGGGTGTTCGCGGTGCGGTTTGGTTCGGTTTTTGAAGGAAAAGCCATCCGATCCGATCGTTTAATTAAGCTGCGGTTCGGTTTGGTTCGATTTTTTTTCAAGGTCATCCGAACCAAACCAAACCAATTAAAATCGGTTTGGTTTGGTTTGGTTTGTTCGGTTTTTTCAATCAAATAAAAAAAACTCTACCATACTATTATGCAATGTCATAAGATTGAAATCAACAAGCCAAAATACACAATAGCTAACAAAGTCTTGATCTAATGGAATATAACGACAATAGAATTCAAATACGACAATTAAAGAAGTTTAATAGCTCAACAATCAACACAACTGAAAATAATAATAATAATATAAGGAGAACAATTCATACCATAAAACTTAATAAGATGTACTTTAATCAGACTCAACACCAGAATCTTCTTCATTGGGATCACGAGTGGGTGCAACTTCTAAAAAATATATAAAACAAGAAACAATCATAAAAAATAATATATATTAATAAAAACTAGATTAAAATAAAGAAAATTATAAGTAGAAACTTAACCATACCTAATTCTAACTTCTCCAATTCCTCGATGAGTTCCTCAAGGACAAGTTTTGGAGAGTTTCGGAGCCAATTTTGGGTACAAATTAACGCTTCAGTTGTCATCAGAGTTAGAGAACTCCTATAATTATTCAACACCCTTCCTCCAGTACTAAATGCCAATTCTGAAGCAACTGTGGAAACTGGCTAAGACGTCTCTTGCAATCCCCCCAAGAATTGGAAATTTAGTGGAATTCACTTTCCACCAATTTAGAATATCAAATTGCACGCCACTCTTCTCTAATGCCTCCATTAGATATAACTCCACCTCATTCTTGTTAACACTCTTATTGAATTGCATTTCCTTCTCAAATTCCATAGCAAAAGAAGTTTCATGTGCCTCAAGCTCTTGTGTGCTAATTTCAGGAGGATCTTGCCGAGTAGACCTTTGATAGTTACCACCAAACAGCCTGTAGCTATCAAACACCTTGAAAAGCGTCTCCTTCACCTTTGAAGTTAAAAATTCAGCATCTTCTGTTTCATACAACTTTTCAAAACTCCACTTAATCAATTGAAGCTTATACCTAGGATCAAGAACAACTGCAATGAAAATCATCATGTTTGTGTTCTTTATATTTCCCCAATACTTATCATACTTGGACTTCATTTTCTCAGTCATGCTTGAAAGTACCGTATCTAAGCTTCCCATCCAATTCTTAAGTGTAGACAATATTTTACAAAAGTCATTAAAGTGTTGAGAAGATGTCACAAACGTTGAACCAGAAACTTTGTTAGTAACCTCATAAAATATTTTTAAAAACTTGACAAAATGCCTTGTATTCTCCCAATCCTCAGACCTAGGAATCCCACCAGCCATCATAGCAAACTCAAAATCTCTCTCCCCCAAACGTTTAAATGCCTTTTGAAACTTCAAAGCACTTTCAAGCATTAAAAAGGCAGAGTTCCACCTGGTAGGAACATATAAATGGACAGCGCCTCTTTCCAGAATTCTAGCTTCCTTAATCATAGTTTTTAAACCTCTCAGTACGACCAGGTGATGCACGCACATGCCGAACCGCATTTCTAATCTTTAAAATTGACTCATGCATTTCTCTCAACCCATCATTCACAACAAGATTTAAAATATGAGCACAACATCTAACATGTAAAAACTCTCCCCTTAATAGATGTGAGTTCCAATCCTCCATTCTATTTTTCAAGTAAGAAAGTGCAACATCATTTGAACTAGCATTATCAACAGTGATAGAAAAAACCCGGGATATCCCCCAGCTCAACAAACATCTCTCAATCTTCCTACGAATTGTTTCTCCCTTGTGATTCTTGATAGCACAAAAATTCATGATTCTTTTTTGCAACTTCCAATTAGCATCAATGTAATGAGCAGTAAGGCAAAGATAGTTTAAGTTTTGCACAGATGACCAACAATCAGTTGTCAAACAAATATTTTGATTTGGTTGAGAGAAAACAGACTTCAACTTAATTTTTTCATTCAAATAAAGCTTCCAACAATCCCTAGCAACTGTGAGCCTTCCAGGAATTGGAAACTTGGGTTGCAAACAACTCGTATAATAACGAAAACCCTCCCCCTCAACATGCGAAAAAGGCAATTCATCCACAATAATCATTCTAGCAAGCGCTTGTCTACAACGATCAACATCAAATGACACGGTAGAAAGTGAACTACCTATCCCTTTCCTATCATCTTTTACCACATCTTGAAAACAAAGAATCTTTTGGGTAGGATCTAATGCCTCCTTCGAAAATTTTTTGCATTGCGACAACAAGTGATTTTTCATGTTACTAGTGCCATTTTTATGTGTATCACATCCATAACTAGCCCCACACCAATTACATTTAGCTCTAGGATACTGTGGATTACTAGTTTCATCTTTAGTAAAGTGATCCCATGTCCAAGACCTAGGTCTAGAAGGTTTTCTTTTACCTTCGTCGGTCTCAGTTTCAGCAGAGTCATCAACGGGAGCTTCTTCAACAGCCTGCCTTTTCCCTCGGCCTCTACTAGCAAGCTTCCTTGTGTTTCGTTGAGGAGCTGGCACAGGAGGCAAAGCAGTTGAAGATCTGATGCTTGTTGATTCATTCGGAATAGGAACTGGAGGCAATCCAGTGTCGCCCATATTCTCACTTGAACTGACGTCAAACTACATAAACAAGCAATAACCATTAACCAGCAATAAACAAGCAATAAACAAAACAGAACAAAAACTTGATAATCTGAACAAGCAATGAACAATTAAACCAGTAATAAACAAGCAATAACCAACAATATTCAAGCAATAACTAGCAATAAACAAAACAGAACAAAACTTGATAATGTGAACAAGCAACGAACAAATTGAACTTGGTAAATTAAACACTAAACATAACAAAACTTGATAATCTCAAATTAAACCAGTAATGAACCAAACAAGCAATAAACCATTATACCAACAAATTGAACTTGGCAATAAATAGCAATAAACCAAACAATAAACAAGCAATGAACCAGCAATAAACCAAACAGAACAAAACTTGATAATGTGAACACGCAATGAATAAATTGAACTTGGCAAATTAAACACTAGACAGCACAAAACTTGATAATCTCAAATTAAACCAGCAATGAACCAAACAAGCAATGAACAAGCAATAAACCATTATACCAACAAATTGAACTTGGCAATAAACAGCAATAAACCAAACAATAAACAAGCAATGAACCAGCAATAAACCAGCAATAAACCAGACAGAACAAAACTTCATAATGTGAACAAGCAATGAACAAATTGAACATGCAAATTAAACACTAAACAGCAATACCATTATCCCAACAAATTGAACACTCTGACTTGGCAAAAACAATATGAAACATACATGAAATGGTAAACATTACTTATAAACTATTTTTCAGGTTAAATTATGTTAATGATTAATTGATTATATTAAAATTGAACTAGATCCCTAACATCATTTTTCAGGTTAAATCTATTCAATCCTATCAATCTTTATATTAAAATTGAACTTCTAGATCCTAACGTACAAAAAAAGATGATTAAACTAAAGTATAAAATTTTGAAAGAATCTATTATCGAGATTCAAAACATGGGATCCGAGGCAACAGTAACCCTAACCTGAACAAACTGAACATTGAACAATAACCAGCAAGTAGCAATACCAACAAGGGGACAATGCACCAGTAAGGTTTACCTGAATAGATGGCTGATGAGCGGATAATTTGTACGCTTTTTGGCATTGTTTTTAGTATGTTTTTAGTATGATCTAGTTAGTTTTTAGTATATTTTTATTAGTTTTTAGTTAAAATTCACTTTTCTAGACTTTACTATGAGTTTGTGTGTTTTTCTGTGATTTCAGGTATTTTCTGGCTGAAATTGAGGGACCTGAGCAAAAATCTGATTCAGAGACTAAAAAGGACTGCAGATGCTGTTGGATTCTGACCTCCCTGCACTCGAAGTGGATTTTCTAGAGCTACAGAAGCCCAATTGGCGCGCTCTCAACGGCGTTGGAAAGTAGACATCCTGGGCTTTCCAGCAATATATGATAGTCTATAATTTGCCCAAGATTTGATGGCCCAAACCGGCGTTCAAAGTCACCCTCAGGAATTCCAGCGTTAAACGCCGGAACTGGCACCCAAATGGGAGTTAAACGCCCAAACTGGCATAAAAGCTGGCGTTTAACTCCAAGAAGAGTCTCTACACGAAAATGCTTCATTGCTCAGCCCAAGCACACACCAAGTGGGCCCGGAAGTGGATTTTTATGTCATTTACTCATTTCTGTAAACCTTAGGCTACTAGTTCTCTATAAGTAGGACCTTTTACTATTGTATTTGTAGACTTTGGTAGCTATCTTCATTTTTATGCTATCTTAGATCACTGGGAGGCTGGCCTCACGGCCATGCCTAGACCTTGTTCTTATGTATTTTCAACGGTGGAGTTTCTACACACCATAGATTAAGGTGTGGAGCTCTGCTGTACCTCGAGTATTAATGCAATTACTATTGTTCTTCCATTCAATTCCGCTTGTTCTTGTTCTAAGATATCACTTGTTCTTCAACTTGATGAATGTGATGATCCATGACACTCATCATCATTCTCACCTATGAACGTGTGACTGACAACCACCTCCGTTCTACCTTCGATTGGGTGAATATCTCTTGGATTCCTGATTGCACGATGCATGGTTGATTGCCTGACAACCGAGTGCTCGCCTGACAACCGAGCCAACCATTCCGTGAGATCAGAGTCTTCGTGGTATAGGCTAGAACTGATGGCGGCATTCAAGAGAATCCGGAAGGTCTAACCTTGTCTGTGGTATTCTGAGTAGGATTCAATGATTGAATGACTGTGACGTGCTTCAAACTCCTAGCAGGCGGGGCGTTAGTGACAGATGCAAAAGAATCGCTGGATTCTATTCCGGCCTGACCGAGAACCGACAGATGATTAGCCATGCTGTGACAGAGCATAGGAACGTTTTCACTGAGAGGATGGGAGGTAGCCACTGACAACGGTGAAACCCTACATAAGCTTGCCATGGAAAGGAGTAAGAAGGATTGGATGAAGACAGTAGGAAAGCAGAGAGACGGAAGGGAAGGCATCTTCATGCGCTTATCTGAAGTTCCTACCAATGAATTACATAAGTATCTCTATCTTTATCTTTGTGTTTTTATGCGTTCATCACCATATCCATTTGAGTTTGCCTGACTAAGATTTACAAGATGACCATAGCTTGCTTCATACTAACAATCTCCGTGGGATCGACCCTTACTCGCGTAAGGTTTATTACTTGGACGACCCAGTGCACTTGCTGGTTAGTTGTGCGAAGTTGTGTAATGCCATGGTATTGAGCACCAAGTTTTTGGGGTTCATGACCGGGGATTATGAGAGTTGTGAAAATTATTGTTCACAATTTCGCGCACCAAGTTTTTGGCGCCGTTGCCGGGGATTGTTGAGTTTGGACAACTGACGGTTCATCTTGTTGCTTAGATTAGGTATTTTTCTTCAGAGTTCTTAAGAATGAATTCTAGTGTTTCAAGGTGATGTTCTTATCATCACCAAAGCTGATTGATCTTCATCAATTTAGCTCTTGAATGCAATGTTCTGCTGAAGCTTGGCTGACCATGTCTAATTCCTTTAGACTGAAGCTTTAGACTAACATTGCATGATTCCTGGAATTCTCATTAAGAATTTTGATATTTTTTTCATTTAATTTTCGAAAAACACAAAAAAATCAAAAAAATCATAAAATCCAAAAATTTCTTGTTTGAGTCTAGTGTCTCATTTTAAGTTTGGTGTCAATTGCATGCATTCATTCATGTGTCTTAAGGATCTTTAAATAATTCTTGATGATTTCTTACTCTAATCTTTGAATTCTCTTGACTTGAGTGTTTTTGTGTGTCTTATATGCATTCTCATTAGTGTCAGTAGTATACAAACTGCTAAGTTTGGTGTCTTGCATGCATTGTTATTTGATTCTTGTTGCATTTTAATTTTTCCTTATTATTAAAAATCCAAAAATATTTTTAATTTGTGTCTTCTCAAGTCAATAATACAGAGAATTAAAGATTCAAAACATACAGCAGAGGAATTGCACAGAAAAAGCTGGGCGTCCAAAACGCCCAGTGAAGAAGGACAGACTGGCGTTTAAACGCCAGCCAGGGTACCTGGTTGGGCGTTTAACGCCCAAATTGGGCGTTAAACGCCAGAATGTGCACCATTCTGGGCGTTTAACGCCAGGATGGCTAAAGGGGGAAGATTTTGTTTTCAATGCAGATTTTTTTTCAGTTTTCAAACTTTTTCAAAATCAAATCTTTTTCAAATCATATCTTTTCAATCATATGTTTTCAAAATCAATTTCTTTCTATTTTCAAAGATACTTGCTATCAATTAATGATTTGACTCAACATTTCAAGTATGTTGCCTTTTCTGTTGAGAAAGGTTTAATGTTTGAATCATATCTTTTCTTGATAGCCAAGTCATTAATTTTCAAAATCAAATCTTTTTAAAATGTTTTTCAAATCATATCTTCTCAATCACATCTTTTTAAAACTAATCATATCTTCTTAACCACATCTTTTTCAAAATAGTTTTCAATCAAATCTTTTTGATTTCTAATTTCAAAATCTTTTTCAAAAAAATACTTGATTTCTTTTCCACTTTCATTTTCGAAAATCAAGTAGTGTTTTCAAAATGTTTTCAAAATTTCTTACTTAATTTTCGAAAACCACTTCCTTTCTTCTCACATCCTTCTATTTATGGACTAACACTATTCCTTAATACAAAATTTGAACTCCATCTCCTTTGATAAGTTCGAATTTTCTACTTCTGTCTTCTACTTTTCTTTTCCTCTGACACCTAAAGGGATCTCTATACTGTGACATAGAGGATTCCACATTTTCTTGTTCCCTTCTCTTTCTTATGAGCAGGAGCAAAGACAAAAACATTCTTGTTGAGGCTGATCCTGAACCTGAAAGGACCTTGAAGAGAAAGCTAAGAGAAGCCAAAGCACAACTCTTTGTAGAGGACCTAACATAAATCTTCAAAGAAGAAGAACAAATGGCAGCCGAAAACAACAACAATGCCAACAATGCAAGGAAGGTGCTGGGTGACTTTACTGCACCTACTCCCGACTTCTATGGGAGAAGCATCTCTATCCCTGCCATTAGAGCAAACAACTTTGAGCTTAAGCCTCAATTAGTTTCTCTAATGCAACAGAATTGCAAGTTCCATGGACTTCCATTGGAAGATCCTCATCAGTTTTTAGCTGAATTCTTGCAAATCTGTGACACTGTCAAGACTAATGGGGTTGACCCTGAGGTCTACAGACTTATGCGATTCCCTTTTGCTGTAAGAGACAGAGCTAGAACATGGTTGGACTCACAACCTAAAGAAAGCCTGGACTCTTGGGAAAAGCTAGTCAATGCCTTCTTGGCAAAGTTCTTTCCACCTCAAAAATTGAGTAAGCTTAGAGTGGAAGTCCAAACCTTCAGACAGAATGAAGGAGAATCCCTCTATGAAGCTTGGGGAAGATACAAACAACTAATCAGAAAGTGTCCCTCTGACATGCTTTCTAAATGGAGCATCATAGGTATTTTCTATGATGGTCTCTCTGAACTGTCCAAGATGTCCTTGGATAGCTCTGCAGGAGGATCTCTTCATCTGAAGAAGACGCCAACTGAAGCTCAAGAACTGATTGAAATGGTTGCAAATAACCAATTCATGTACACTTCTGAAAGAAATCCTGTGAACAATGGGACTAGTCAGAAGAAAGGAGTTCTTGAGATTGACACTCTGAATGCCATATTGGCTTAGAACAAAATATTGACTCAACAAGTCAATATGATTTCTCAAAGTCTGTCTGGAATGCAAAATGCACCAAGCAGTACTAAAGAGGCTTCATCTGAGGAAGAAGCTTATGATCCTGAGAACCCTTCAATGGAAAAGGTGAATTACATGGGAGAATCCTATGGAAACACCTATAATCCTTCATGGAGGAATCATCCAAATCTTTCATGGAAGGATCAACAGAGACCTCAACAAGGTTTCAATAACAATAATGGTGGAAGAAACAGGTTTAGCAATAGCAAGCCTTTTCCATCATCTTTTCAGCAACAGACAGAGAGTTCTAAGCAGAATACCTCTGACTTAGCAACCATGGTCTCTGATCTAATCAAAACCACTCAAAGTTTCATGACTGAAACAAGGTCCTCCATTAGAAACTTGGAGGCACAAGTGGGACAGCTGAGCAAGAAAATTACTGAACTCCCTCCTAGTACTCTTCCAAGCAATACAGAAGAAAATCCAAAAGGAGAGTGCAAGGCCATCAACATGGCCGAATTTTGGGAGGAAGAAGAGGCAGTGAACGCCACTGAGGAAGACCTCAATGGACGTCCACTGGCCTCAATTGAGTTCCCCAATGAGGAACCATGGGAATCTGAGGCTCAAAATGAGACCATAGAGATTCCATTGGACTTACTTCTGCCATTCATGAGCTCTGATGAGTATTCTTCCTCTGAAGAGGATGAGTATGTCACTGAAGAGCAAGTTGCTAAATACCTTGGAGCAATCATGAAGCTAAATGACAAGTTATTTGGAAATGAGACTTGGGAGGATGAACCCCCTTTGCTCACCAAAGAACTGGATAACTTGTCTAGGCAGAAACTGCCTCAAAAGAGACAGGATCCTGGGAAGTTTTCAATACCTTGTACCATAGGCACCATGACCTTCAAGAAGGCCTTGTGTGACTTAGGGTCAAGTGTAAACCTCATGCCTCTCTCTGTAATGGAGAAGCTAGGGATCTTTGAGGTGCAAGCTGCAAAAATCTCACTAGAGATGGCAGACAATTCAAGAAAACAAGCCCATGGACTTGTAGAGGATGTTCTGGTTAAAGTTGAAGACCATTACATCCCTACTGATTTCATAGTCCTAGAGACTGGGAAGTGCATGGATGAATCCATCATCCTTGGCAGACCCTTCCTAGCCACAGCAAAGGCTGTGATTGATGTTGATAGAGGAGAGTTGATCATTCAAGTGAATGAAGAATCCTTGGTGTTTAAGGCCCAAGGATATCCCTCTGTCATCATGGAGAGGAAGCATGAAGAGCTTCTCTCAAAAATAGAGCCCCCACAGTCAAACTCTAAGTTTGGTGTTGGGAGGCCACAACCAAACTCTAAGTTTGGTGTTGAACCCCCACATTCAAACTCTAAGTTTGGTGTTGGGAGGTCCCAACATAGCTCTGAGTATCTGTGAGGCTCCATGAGAGTCCTCTGTCAAGCTAATGACATTAAAGAAGCGCTTGTTGGGAGGCAACCCAATGTTTTATAATTAACTATTCTCTTTTGTTATTTTATCTTTTTTTTGTAGGTTGATGATCATGAGAAGTCACAAAATCAATGAAAAAAAGCAAAAACAGAATGAAAAACAGGAAGAAAAACAGCACACCCTGGAGGACGCACCCACTGGCGTTTAAACGCCAGTGAGGTTAGCTGTTGGGCGTTTAACGCCCAGTCTAGCACCATTCTGGGCGTTTAACGCCAGAAAGGGGCACCAGACTGGCGTTAAACGCCAGAAAAGGGCAAGAAGCTGGCGTTAAACGCCAGAAATGGGCACCAGCCCGGCGTTTAACGCCAGAAATGGCTAAAAACGCGATTTTGCTTGCCATTTGGTGCAGGGATGACTTTTTCTTGACACCTCAGGATCTGTGGACCCCACAGGATCCCCACCTACCCCACCACTCTCTCTCTTCTTCTTCACCCATTCACCAATCACCTCAACACCTCTTCCCCAAAAACCCTTCACCTATCAAATCCCATCTTTCTCTTCACCACTCACATCCATCTTTCATAAAACCCCACCTACCTCACCATTCAAATTCAAACCACTTTCCCACCCAAACCCACCCTCAAATGGCCGAACCCTACCCTTCCCCATCTCCTATATATACCCTCCTTCACTCCTTCATTTTCACACAACATACACACCACTTCTCCCCTTTTGGCCGAACACAAAGCCATTCCCTTTCCCCTCATTCCTTCTTCTTCTACTCTCTTCTTTCTTCTTTTGCTCGAGGACGAGCAAACCTTTTAAGTTTGGTGTGGTAAAAGCATTGCTTTTTGTTTTTCCATAACCATTTATGGCATCCAAGGCCGGAGAAACCTCTAGAAAGAGGAAAGGGAAGGCAAAAGCTTCCACCTCCGAGTCATGGGAGATGGAAAGATTCATCTCAAGGATGCATCAAGACCACTTCTATAAAGTTGTGGCCTTGAAGAAGGTGATCCCCGAGGTCCCTTTTTCACTCAAAAAGAGTGAATATCCGGAGATCCGACATGAGATCCAAAGAAGAGGTTGGGAAATTCTTACCAACCCCATTCAACAAGTCGGAATCTTAATGGTTCAAGAGTTCTATGCCAATGCATGGATCACCAAGAACCATGATCAAAGTGTGAACCCGGATCCAAAGAATTATCTTACTATGGTTTGGGGGAAATACTTGGATTTTAGTCCGGAAAATATAAGGTTGGCATTCAACTTGCCCATGATGCAAGGAGATGAACATCCTTACACTAGAAGGGTCAACTTTGATCAAAGGTTGGACCAAGTCCTCACAGTCATATGTGAAGAGGGCGCCCAATGGAAGAGAGATTCAAGAGGAAAGCCGGTTCAATTGAGAAGGCATGACCTCAAACCCGTGGCTAGAGGATGGTTGGATGTTTATTCAACGCTCAATCATTCCCACTAGCAACCGGTCCGAAGTTACCATAGACCGGGCTATCATGATCCATAGCATCATGATTGGAGAAGAAATAGAAGTTCATGAGGTTATAGCACAAGAACTCTATAAGGTGGCGGACAAGTCCTCTAACTTGGCAAGGTTAGCCTTCCCTCATCTCATTTGTCACCTCTGTTATTCAGTTGGAGTTGACATAGAGGGAGACATCCCCATTGATGAGGACAAGCCCATCACTAAGAAGAGGATGGAGCACACAAGAGACCCCACTCATCATGAGATCCCTGAGATTCCTCAAGGGATGCACTTTCCTCCACAAAACTATTGGGAGCAACTAAACACCTCCCTAGGAAAATTGAGTTCCAACATGGGACAACTAAGGGTGGAGCATCAAGAACACTCCATCATCCTCCATGAAATTAGAGAAGATCAAAGAATCATGAGAGAGGAGCAACAAAGACAAGGAAGAGACATTGAGGAGCTCAAGCACTCCATAGGATCTTCAAGAGGAAGAAAGAGCCGCCATCACTAAGGTGGACCCGTTCTTTGATTTCCTTATTCTTTATTCTTCTGTTTTTCGAATTTTATGCTTATGTTTATCTATGTTTGTGTCTTGTGATCATTAGTGTCTTAGTGTCTATGCCTTAAAGTTATGAATGTCCTATGAATCCATCACCTTTCTTGAATAAAAACGTGCTTAAATTGAAAAAGAGAAGAATTGCATGAATTTTGAATTTTATAACAGTTTAATTATTTTGATGTGGTGGCATTACTTTTGTCTTCTGAATGTATGCTTAAACAGTGCATATGTCTTTTGAATTTGTGGTTCATGAATGTTGGCTCTTGAAAGAATGATGAAAAAGGAGACATGTTACTGAGGATCTGAAAAATCATTACAATGATTCTTGAAGCAAGAAAAAGCTTTTCTATTCAAAAAAAAAATCGAAAAAAAAGAGAAAAAGAAAAGAAAACAAAAAAAAAGAGAGAAAAGAAAGAAATAAAGTTGTGATCCAAGGCAAAAAGAGTGTGCTTAAGAACCCTGGACACCGCTAATTGGGGACTTTAGCAAAGCTGAGTCACAATCTGAAAAGGTTCACCCAATTATGTGTCTGTGGCATGTATGTATCCGGTGGTAATACTGGAAGACAGAGTGCTTTGGGCCACAGCCAAGACTCAATAAGTAGCTATGTTCAAGAATCATCATACTCTACTAGGAGAATCAATAACACTATCTGGATTCTGAGTTCCTAAAGAAGCCAATCATTCTGAATTTCAAAGGATAGAGTGAGATGCCAAAACTGTTCAGAGGCAAAAAGCTAAAAGCCCCGCTCATCTAATTAATACTGATCTTCACAGATGTTTTTGGGATTCTTTGCATATTCTCTTCTTTTTATCTTATTTGATTTTCAGTTGCTTGAGGACAAGCAACAATTTAAGTTTGGTGTTGTGTTGAGCGGATAATTTGTACGCTTTTTGGCATTGTTTTTAGTATTTTTTAGTATGATCTAGTTAGTTTTTAGTATATTTTTATTAGTTTTTAGTTAAAATTCACTTTTCTGGACTTTACTATGAGTTTGTGTGTTTTTCTGTGATTTCAGGTATTTTCTGGCTGAAATTGAGGGACCTGAGCAAAAATCTGATTCAGAGACTAAAAAGGACTGCAGATGCTGTTGGATTCTGATCTCCCTGCACTCGAAGTGGATTTTCTGGAGCTACAGAAGCCCAATTGGCGCGCTCTCAACGGCGTTGGAAAGTAGATATCCTGGGCTTTCCAGCAATATATGATAGTTCATACTTTGCCCAAGATTTGATGGTCCAAACCGTCGTTCAAAGTCACCCTCAGGAATTCCAGCGTTAAACGCCGGAACTGGCACCCAAATGGGAGTTAAACGCCCAAACTGGCATAAAAGCTGGCGTTTAACTCCAAGAAGAGTCTCTACACGAAAATGCTTCATTGCTCAACCCAAGCACACACCAAGTGGGCCCGGAAGTGGATTTTTATGTCATTTACTCATTTCTGTAAACCTTAGGCTACTAGTTCTCTATAAGTAGGACCTTTTACTATTGTATTTGTAGACTTTGGTAGCTATCTTCATTTTTATGCTATCTTAGATCACTGGGAGGCTGGCCTCACGGCCATGCCTAGACCTTGTTCTTATGTATTTTCAACGGTGGAGTTTCTACACACCATAGATTAAGGTGTGGAGCTCTGCTGTACCTCGAGTATTAATGCAATTACTATTGTTCTTCCATTCAATTCCGCTTGTTCTTGTTCTAAGATATCACTTGTTCTTCAACTTGATGAATGTGATGATCCGTGACACTCATCATCATTCTCACCTATGAACGTGTGACTGACAACCACCTCCGTTCTACCTTCGATTGGGTGAATATCTCTTGGATTCCTGATTGCATGATGCATGGTTGATCGCCTGACAACCGAGTGCTCGCCTGACAACCGAGCCAACCATTCCGTGAGATCAGAGTCTTCGTGGTATAGGCTAGAACTGATGGCGGCATTCAAGAGAATCCGGAAGGTCTAACCTTGTCTGTGGTATTCTGGGTAGGATTCAATGATTGAATGACTGTGACGTGCTTCAAACTCCTAGCAGGCGGGGCGTTAGTGACAGACGCAAAAGAATCGCTGGATTCTATTCCGGCCTGACCGAGAACCGACAGATGATTAGCCATGCTGTGACAGAGCATAGGAACGTTTTTACTGAGAGGATGGGAGGTAGCCACTGACAACGGTGAAACCCTACATAAGCTTGCCATGGAAAGGAGTAAGAAGGATTGGATGAAGACAGTAGGAAAGCAGAGAGACGGAAGGGAAGGCATCTTCATGCGCTTATCTGAAGTTCCTACCAATGAATTACATAAGTATCTCTATCTTTATCTTTGTGTTTTTATGCGTTCATCACCATATCCATTTGAGTTTGCCTGACTAAGATTTACAAGATGACCATAGCTTGCTTCATACTAACAATCTCCGTGGGATCGACCCTTACTCGCGTAAGGTTTATTACTTGGACGACCCAGTGCACTTGCTGGTTAGTTGTGCGAAGTTGTGTAATGCCATGGTATTGAGCACCAAGTTTTTGGGGTTCATGACCGGGGATTATGAGAGTTGTGAAAATTATTGTTCACAATTTCGCGCACCAATGGCTCGGGCTCCATATGCACTTGAATCGATGGCTGGGTGGGAGACTTTATGGGTGGAGGAGGCGAGGTCGGAGGTGGTGAGGTGACCCTACAGAACCCAGAAACGCTACTGGGTGGAGGCTTTCTGGGTGGAGGCGGCGAGGTCGGAGGTGGTGAGGTGACCCTACAGAACCCAGAAATGCTGCTGGGTGGAGGCTTTCTGGGTGGAGGCGGTGACGTCGAAGGTGGTGAGGTCGGAGGTCCTGTGGGTGGGTGGGTGACTGGGTCTTCGTCTTTGTCTTCGTCTTCCTTTGAGGAGCTGGCTTCGACTTCGAGTATCAAGGACAAGGAGTGAAGAAGGTGAGATTTGGAGGAAGAGGAAGGCTTCGGCCTTCGAGTATCAAGGAAGTGGGTGGCTCAGGCTGTCTGGGTGAGTGGGCGAGATGTGGTGGCTCTGATATGGGGTTTGGGCGGCGGGGTTAAGTTTCCATGGGGGGAGGGGGAGCGGGGAGGGACTCGCGCAGCAAGGTAACGCGTTTGGGGGGGTGGGGGTCTGGGGGGTGGGGTTACTGGGTTAGGGTAGTTTTAATTTTAGGGTTTTGTTAAGAACCGGTTCGGTTAGGGTTTTGGTGGCAAGAACCGAAAACCAAACCGAACCATAGAAAAACTGCAAAACATCACTTTTTTCGGTTTTTTCGGTTTTCGTTTTTTTCGGTTCGGTCCATCGGTTTAGTTCGGTCCGGATCGGTTTTGAACACCCCTATTAGTTGATGCACAATCTCTATCTTAAGCCAACCAAAGATTCAATTTGGGGTAATTAATTATTTTTCTACTTAAGGCTAGTGATGTGGTAAAATATAGAATAAATGGGATTAAAAAGCTCAAGGTGACTAACAAGGGTGACATAAAAGGGTGGGCTTATTTGGGATAAGTGAGTTAATAATCAAATATGGCCTCAATCATATGCAAGCATGTAAATATACTAAACACTAGACATATAGAACGTAACAAAGTAAAGATTACAATCATAGAGAAGAAAAACACACAGGAATAAAATATTATGGTTAAATAATGTAACCATATAGATAAGCTCAAAATCTCACAGGTTGTGTGTTCTTTGGCTCAAAAACCATGTTTCAAATACAACTTCAAACAAATTTAACACAGAAAGGTTTTAATTTAAATTAGTGAAAAATTTCAAAAATAGGGTCCTAGAAAGAAACTTATCACTCCAACTAAGTAGTGGTAGAAGAACGTGCACAAAATCAAACAAACATGCAATTACACATGCAAATGTAGCAATGAACTAACAAAGAAAAATAACAACTGGTGTTGAGAAGGGGCTAACTAACTCGCGGAGATCGGTATCGACCTCCCCACACTTAAAGATTGCACCGTCCTCGGTGCATGCAAAGATGTCCAGGTGGGCGGGGGTTGTGGTTCCTCAGCCGGTGCTCCTTTCGTTCCACTCTTTGCCGGTGGCTTGTTAGAGGCTTTCTCTTTACCCTTTTTGGTGGCGATCCTGAAAGGGAAAAGAGAAGTAGCAGGTAAGTCCAAGGGTTATAGCAAGGAAGAGGACAGTGCAAGTAATAATCGATGCCCAGGTAAGGAAAATAGTGAACGAAAGACATGGTCGCGATTCCATGTGATCAGTTCATCAATGGAAATATAGCAAGGCATGGTAAGTATTGGATGCAAGATGTTTATTAGCATGCCAGCAAGGGCATGAGTAGCATAGATCAAGCATAAAAAATAAAAAATGTATTATTACTCGTAACAAACCGACAATCACGTTTGTATTGACAATTATAATTAATTAATAAAATATGGAAAGGGTTTTGTGAAAAATAGGCATTAGAGTAGAAGGATAGAATAATGAAGAATGCACAATGCCATACGGGCTTTTTCACAAACACTTAATATGCATGTTTAATATGATAAGGGGAGAATGAAATTGGAACATGCAAGCATTCCAAAAACAATTAATATGAATTGTCAAACAACTCCATAATAATCCACAAGCAATATTATAAGACCCAAATAAAGTTCCAACACCAACATAAAAATGCATGAAAAAGAAAGAAAAAGAGACCATAAATAATTATGCTAAAAAGAAAATTAAGAAGAAAGAAAAATAATTAAATGCAGTAATTAAAAGATGAATGAAAGTATGCAAATAAATTAAGTAGAAGAAAGTGAAAGAGAATAGGGATGAGAAGTTAAAGAGATAAATTAAGAAAGAAAGAAGAAAAGATAGAAGAAATTAGGATTAGAAAAGAAAAGATAAGATAATTGGCGCTGATTTGGATAAGTTGTGCGGCGCAGGCGACGCGGACGCATGAGTGACGCGGTCGCGTGGTGTGCGATAAGGTCAGGTGACGCGGACACGTGGGTATCGCGATCGCATGGCCTGATTTGTGCGATTGGCGCGAGTA
This sequence comes from Arachis hypogaea, assembly GCF_003086295.3. Lineage (NCBI taxonomy): Eukaryota > Viridiplantae > Streptophyta > Magnoliopsida > Fabales > Fabaceae > Arachis > Arachis hypogaea. The sequence goes on from NC_092041.1 coordinate 86,230,430, forward strand.
CAGCCTCGCGTTCTCGCAACTCTCTGTTTCAAACTCATTTTGCCAAAAAGCTGAGTGACGCGTTCGTGTGGGTGACACGATCGCGTGAATGGCCATTCTTGAAAAACGATGCGGACGTGTGAGGCACGCGTTCGCATGGTAGGGCTTGTGCTTCTAGCACGAGTCCAGCCCTACTCCATCATAACTCTCTGCCATGTACCAATTTACGTCGATTTTACAGGGCCACGCGTTTGCGTGGGTGACGCGGACGCGTGGGGAGGCTATTTCGCAAACTACGTGAATGCGTCAGCGACGCGGTCGCGTAGGCGTATTTGTGCCTGAGGCACGCCTCCAACCAGGCTTGCACGTAGCTGTCTGTTCACTTTTCTTTTCTTCCTAATGCACTTGTGACACGGGCGCGTTAGCGACGCTTACGCGTCGCGTGTGTTTTTTTTAATGCATAAATGCAAAATGCAGATGCTTATGCAAAATTTATGAATGACTACTAATAAAAATGATAATAAAATAGAATAAAACTAAGAATAAAAAGGAAAGAATATACCATGGTGGGTTGTCTCCCACTTAACACTTTTAGTTAAAGTCCTTAAGTTGGACATTTGGTGAGTCCCTTATCATGGTGGCTTGTGCTTGTACTGATCCTTGAATCCCCACCAATGTTTGTAATTCCAATGGCCTCCGGGATCCGTAACTAGGCACACACAACCATCAAGCAATCTAAAGTAAGTGACAAGGCCCCAAAAGTGTTGACTGTTGGAGTGAATTCCGGGGTCCCAAATCTTTCTTTTGAACCCGTCTTTTTGTTGATCATCATGATTCCATCCGGGTGGCACGCAATTGAAATTCTCACTAAGGCATCCAAATAGCTTCCTAGACCCATTCAATTGAGCTTTACACCAAAATTTGCATTTTAATTTGGAGCATACAGCCATGTTGAACCTTGCTTGACAACTCCAACCTAACCATTTTCCTCTTGCTCTTAATGCCCCAAAGAGTTTTAAGTTGACCATCGGTCTCCAGTAGCCCATATTCAAGTGGGAAGGTAAAGGTCAAGGATAAGAATTTTACCCATTTGAACGTTGTGTTGGACGGTAATGGCCTTGGGAGAGGTATTTCTAATGAATTTGCAAGCTCCACTACCTTGTGCTATTCTCTGACAACTTCCACCTCTTTGCAAGCTTCTTCAATTTCAACCTCTTCCTCTTGGTAGCTTTCTTCCGATTCAATCTCTTCTTCATTGCTCACCAAGGGCATGGGAGGTTGTGCTTCTTCTCTTTGAATCTCCATCTCTTGATTAACCTCTTCCAAATCTTCAACCATGACATGCCTTGGAGGTTGTACACCCTCCTTAACATCAATTTTAAACGTCTTTGAAGGAGGCTCTATAACTTGACTTTTCCATGGAGGTTCAGCATCTCCTAAGTCTTCAACCACTTTTTCCTTTTCAATAATTGCTGCTTTGTCCAGTTGTTTAAGTATAAAATCATACTCCTCCTTGATGATTTCTTTTCTATGACAACTCCCTTCAACTACTCCTTCATCTGCAAAGGTCTTTTCTACCTTCACCTTTAGTGCCTCCTCTAGCTCCTTATGAAGTATGGATTTGCGAAGATGATCCCTTCTCTCTTGTTCCATGTCAATAGCATCAACGGGATCATGTTGCTCTTGGATTGTTGGATGTGGGTGCTCTTCCATGGATGATGGTGATGGGATGGAGAGATTCTGTGGTTGAAAAGGAAGTGCACTAGAGCTTGAGGGTTGCTTGTTGAAGGTATTCGGTGGTCTAATTTGGGCGACGAGAGCTTGTATAGCAGAGTTTAGATCGGTAAGTGCTTTCTCCATGGAGGTTTGGGGTGGATAGGAGGATTCATTTGTTGGGAGAAAGGGTTCATGGTAGGAAGGTGGTTCATCTTGATAATGATAAGGAGATGGTGTATATTGAGGTGGTGGTTCATGAGAGTAATTGTGTTGGAATGGGGGTGGTTCTATGTATGGTTCATTTGGCCCATAAGATGGTTGGTATGGTGGATACGGGTTAGGGTCATATGGAGGTGAATGGTGGAAAGGGGCTTGTGAGTAGGTGGTCCAAAGCAATGTTGATGAGGGGGTTCATAGGCATATGGTGGTGGTTGTTGATAATCAAAAGAGTGCTCACCATAGCCATTGCCTTGATATGCATCACATAATGGTTGTTGATAGTCCATTGGAGGTGGTTGTTGCATGAGGGTTGATTAAATCCTTGTGGCTCCTCCCATCTGATTGTTCCATCATTGATGCAAGTTCTCATTGTAATCTCTTCTTTCTGCAACATAGTTGTAACCAGACTCATAGCCAAAGAGGTGAGAGTTCATAGTAGTAGGAGAAAATAAAAACAAAAACTAACAAAAAGAAAATATTTACAATAACCAATAATAAGGCACACGTTTGTAATTCCCCGGCAACGGCGCCATTTGGACGATCTGATTTCTATCGGTAAAGAAATTCACAAATATAATTGCGTTGTAAGTATAGTTTCTAAACCAACAGAAAATCCTTTCGTACAAAAGTTTTGGTTGTCACTTAAGCAAACCCAATAAAAATTATAACCGAAGTATTCAAACCTCCGGTCGTCTTCTCAAGGAATTGCAGGGAGGTGTGTTTTATTATTGGTTATAGAAAACAGTATTATTGGGTTTTTGAAAGGTTTGAACAAGAGAAATAAATTGCAAGAAAATAAATTAATAATTAAAAAAATCTCTTGGCAAGGTTTGAGAATTGGAAATCCTATCCTAGTTATCCTTATCAGGTGTGATGAGAATTGGATTTTGCTCCCTCTTTGTCAACCTCTAACTATGAAGGTATGTTAAGTGGATAAATCAATTTGATTCCTCAAGTCCTAGTCTTTCCCTTGAAAAGGCTAGAGTTAGTGGAATCCAAATTAATTAGCAAGGAATTCCAATTTTCAGTCAACACCTCGAGTTTGATAACTCAAGTGTCACCTATTACTTAACCAAAGCCAAAAGTGTAATAAGCTAAATAAAAATCATAAGTCTGAAATACCTCAAATTATATTAATAAAAAGAAATCAAATCTAACATGGAAAAGTTCATAAATTAAATTGGAAAAATAAATAAAAGGAACGTTGAACCTGGAAATTGAGAAGTATGAATCCTAATCCTAATCCTAATCCTAAATCCTAAGAGAGAGGAGAGAGCCTCTCTCTTTAAAAACTACATCTAATCCTAAAATTATAAAGTATCAGCTTATGCTATGTCTCCCTTGAGTTTCTGCATGTTCCCTGGCTTTATTCTGTGTTTCTGGGCCAAAAATTGGGTCAAAATGCAGCCCAAAATCGTCCCCAGCGTGTTCTGAATTTTCTGCAGATCGCGCATATCACGCGTATGTGTCATCCACGCGTGCGCATCATTCAGCATTTTTCTTGCCATGCGTACGCATTGTCTACGCATTCGCGTTGTCTGTGCAGACTCCAATACACGCTTTTGCGTCAGGCACGCGAACGCGTCACTGCGATTTTCTCCATTTCACGCGGTCACGTGAGCCACGCGTCTGCGTCGGTGTTCGTTGGTCATCTCCTTAGTTTCTTGTGTTCCTTCCATTTTTGCAAGCTTTCTCTCTATTCTCTAAGCCATTTCTGCCCAATGAAGCCTGAAACACTTAACACATGGATCACGGTATCGAATGGTATAAAGGAGAATTAAAATACGTAATTAAAAGATCTCTGATGAGCGGTTATTTTATACGCTTTTTGGGGTAATTTCATGTAGATTTTAGCATGTTTTAATTAGTTTTTAGAAGAATATTATTAGTTTTTAGGAAAAAATCATATTTATGGACTTTACTATGAGTTTGTGTGTTTTTCTGTGATTTTAGGTATTTTCTGGCTGAAATTGAGGGAGCTGAGCATAAATATGAGTTAGGCTGAAAAAGGACTGCTGATGCTGTTGGATCCTGACCTCCCTGCACTCGGAATGTAATTTTTGGAGCTACAGGAGTCCAATTGACGCGCTCTCAATTGGTTTTGAAATTAGACATCCAGGGCTTTCTAGCAATATATAATATTTCATATTTTTCGCGAAGATAGACGACGTGAACGCTAGTTCCACGTTGTAGTCTGGCGTCCAGCGCCAGAAACAAGTTACAAGTTGGAGTTCAACGCCAGAAACAGGTTACAACCTGGCGTTGAACGCACAAAACAGCCCAGGCACGTGAGAAGCTTAAGTCTCAGCCCCAGCACACACCAAGTGGGCCCTAGAAATGGATTTCTGCACTATCTATCATAGTTTACTCATTTTCTGTAAACCTAGGTTATTAGTTTACTATTTAAACAACTTTTAGAGACTTAATTTGTATCTCATGACATTTTCAGATCTGAATTTTATACACTTTGACGGCATGAGTCTCTAAACTCCATTGTTGGGGGTGAGGAGCTCTGCAGCGTCTCAATGAATTAATGCAATTGTTTCTATTTCTCCATTCAAACGTGTGTGTGTTCCTATCTAAGATGTTCATTCGCGCTTAATTGTGAAGGAGGTGATGATCCGTGACACTCATCACCTTCCTCAATCCATGAACGTGTGCCTGACAAACACCTCCATTCTACATCAGATTGAATGAGCATCTCTTAGCTTCCTTAATCAGAATCTTTGTGGTATAAGCTAGAATTGATGGCGGCCACTCTTGAGGATCCGGAAAGTCTAAACCTTGTCTGTGGTATTCTGAGTAGGATTCAAGGATTGAATGGCTGTGACGCGCTTCAAACTTGCGATTGCTGGGCGTGATGACAAACGCAAAAGGATCAATGGATCCTATTCCAACATGATCGAGAACCAACAGCTGATTAGTCGTGCTGTGACAGAGCATCTGGACCGTTTTCACTGAGAGGATGGGAAGTAGCCACTGACAATGGTGACACCCTACATACAGCTTGTCATGGATGGAACTTTACAAACAATTGAGTTGAATATTACATTGCAGAAATTCAGAGGACAAAGCATCTCCAAAACTCCAACATATCCTCCATTAATAAAGCAACAATTACTTATTCCAAACACTTTTACTTCTTACAATTAAATCCAAATAATCTTATTGGCATCCTGACTATGATTAATAAAATAAACATAGCTTGCTTCAAACCAATAATCTCCGTGGGATCGACCCTTACTCACGTAAGGTATAACTTGGACGACCCAGTGCACTTGCTGGTTAGTTGTACAGATTGCAAATTCGTGCACCAAGTTTTTGGCGCCGTTGCCGGGGATTATTCGAGTTTGAACAACTAAAGGTTTATTTTGATGCTTAGATTAGGAATAATTTATTTTTTTGTTATAGAGTCATTAAATTCTGAGTTCTTTATTCCCTTTTCAAAAATTTTTCAAAAATATATTATTTTTCTTTATCAATTTCTAATTTTCATGAGTTTATTGTCTTGTTCTAAGTTTAGTGTCAATTGCATGTTTTTCCTTGTCTTTTAATTTTTCGAATTGCATGTTCTTATTCTTCCTTGATCTTCAAATTGTTCTTGTCAATTTTTCTTGTTTGATCTTTGGTTTGTCTTGTTCTGTGTCTTTTCTTGTTTTTCTTGTGCTTTTTCAAAACATTAGTTTTCAAAAAAATTTATTCTTATCTATAAAAATAATACATCTTTAAAATATGTTACATTTTTAGCTCAGTTGGTTAGAGCGTTGGCTTATGTTCTTGGCATTTGGGTATCTTCTTTTTAAAATCTTTTCTTCAAAAATAATTTTTCTTGATTTAATCTTGTGCCAAACTTTAAGTTTGGTGTTTTCTTGTTGATCTTTCTTTAATTTTCAAAAAATTATCTTCGTTTTCTAAAAATTTTGAGTTTGGTGTTCTTTCTTTTGTTCTTGGTGTTCTTGTGAATCTTCAAGATGTTCTCGAGTCTTTCTTGTGTTTTGATCTTAAAATTTTTAAGTTTGGTGTTCCTTGGTGTTTTCCTTCCAAAATTTTCGAAAATAAGGAGCATTAGATCTAAAAATTTTAAGTCTTGTGTCTTTTGTGTGTTTTTCTCTTTCATCATAAAATTCAAAATTCAAAAAAAATATATAAATATCTTTTTCAAAAATATTCTAACCACTTTCTCTCTCCTCAAATTTTTAAAAATCTTCATAAAAGTTTTCAAATTTTTAATTTTTATTTTTCTTTCTTTATTTATTTTATTTTTACTTCAATTTTTTATTTTATTTTATTTTATTATTTCAAAAATCAATTTTCTTTATATAATAAATTAAATAAAATAGACAATATCAACATCTATACCATATCCCTTGCTGCATCATGGAACTAAGTAGAAATGAACGGTCCAGGAGGACTCTAGGGTCATATGCTAACCCCACTACTGCTTCATATGGGAGTAGTATCTGTATACCCTCCATTGGAGTTAGTAGCTTTGAGTTGAATCCTCAGCTCATTATCATGGTGCAGTAAAGCTGCCAGTATTTCGGTCTTCCACATGAAGAACCTACAGAGTTTCTGGCACAATTTTTACAAATTGCTGACACAGTGCATGATAAGGAAGTAGATCAGGATGTCTACAGATTACTACTGTTTCCATTTGCTGTAAAAGATCAAGCTAAGAGGTGATTAAATACCCAACCTAAGAACAGCATAAAGACATGGAAACAGTTGTCAGAAAAATTCCTGAATCACTATTTTCCTCCAAAACGGATGACACAGCTAAGGCTAAGCATCCAAGACTTCAAACAAGGAGATAATGAATCCCTTTATGATGCCTGGGAGAGATACAGAGAGATGCTAAGAAAATACCCCTCTGAGATATTTTCAGAGTGGGTGCAATTAGACATCTTCTACTATGGGCTTACAGAAAAAGCTCAGATTTCTCTAGATCACTCAGCTGGTGGATCTATACATATGAGAAAAACAATTGAAAAAGCTCAAGAGCTTATTGATACAGTTGCCAGAAATCAACATCTGTACCTAAGCAGTGAATCTTCCATGAAAAAAGAAGCTAAAACAGTAACTGCTGAACTCAGTCCTGTAGATCAGGCTAATGAATTCAATCAGCAATTAGACTTTCTAACTCAGCAGCTAGCCAAATTCAAGGAAATACTACAGGAAACAAGAATGGCTAACAGGAATATGGAAGTACAGTTAAAGTAAACAGAAAAGCAACTGTCAAAACAAATAACAGAAGAATGCCAAGCAGTTCAATTAAGAAGTGGGAAAACATTAAATACCTCACTTCAAAGCAGCAGGAAGCCAAGAAATGAACAAATGGCTACTCAAAATCCCTCTGAGGACAATCAGAGCCCAGAGAGGAATAAGGCTGGCGCTGAACGCTCAGACCATGCTCATTCCTGGCGTTCAACGCCAGAAACAAGCATGAATCCGACGTTGAACACCCAAGGGGAGCACAGTTCTGGCGTTCAGACGCCAATAACAGATAAGGAGTTGGCGTCTAATGCCACTCCAGCTTCCACCCCTGGCATTCGAACGCCAGTGGGGGATCAGTCACATACAAGTGCTGATAACAACCCTTCTAAAAAGGCTTCCCAACCCACTTCTACAGGTAATAAACCTGCAGCAACTAAGGTTAAGGAATACAAGGCCAAAATTCCTTATCCTCAAAAACTCCACCAAGCGGAACAAGATAAGCAATTTGCCCGCTTTGCAGACTATCTCAGGACTCTTGAAATAAAGATTCCATTTGCAGAAGCACTTGAGCAAATACCCTCTTATGCCAAGTTCATGAAAGAGATCTTAAGTCATAAGAAGGATTGGAGGGAAACTGAAAAAGTTTACCTCACTGAAGAATGTAGTGCAGTTATCCTAAAAAGCTTACATGAGAAGCTTAAGGATCCCGGAAGCTTTATGATACCATGCACATTAGAGGGTACTTGTACCAAGCAGGCTCTATGTGATCTTGGGGCAAGTATCAACTTAATACCAGCATCTATTATCACAAAGCTTGGTTTGACTGAAGAAGTCAAACCAACCCGGATATGTCTTCAACTTGCCGATGGCTCCATTAAATACCCATCAGGCGTGATTGAAGACATGATTGTCAAGGTTAGGCCATTTGCCTTTCCTACTGACTTTGTGGTGCTGGAAATAGAGGAACACAAGAGTGCAACTCTCATTCTAGGAAGACCTTTCCTAGCAACTGGCCGAACCCTCATTGACGTCCAAAAAGGGGAAGTAACCCTGAGAGTCAATGAGGAGGAGTTCAAGTTGAATGTTGTCAAAGCCATGCAACATCCAGACACCCCAAATGACTGCATGAGTGTTGATATCATTGACTCTCTGGTAAGAGAGGTCAATATGGTTGAGAGTCTCGAATCAGAGCTAGAGGACATCTTTAAAGATGTTCAGCCTGATTTGGAGGAATCAGAGAGAATAATAGAACCTCTAAAAATCCCTCAGGAAGAGGAGAAACCTCCCAAACCCGAGCTCAAACCATTACCATCATCCCTAAAATATGCATTTCTGGGAGAAGATGATACCTTTCCTGTAATCATAAGCTCTACCTTAGAGCCACAGGAAGAGGAAGCACTAATTCAAGTGCTAAGGACACACAAGACAGCTCTTGGGTGGTCCATCAGTGATCTTAAGGGCATTAGCCCAGCCAGATGCATGCACAAGTTCCTATTGGAGGGTGACGCCAAGCCAATGGTCCAACCACAAAGGCGGCTGAATCCAGCCTTGAAGGAAGTGGTGTAGAAGGAGGTCACTAAATTACTAAAGGCTGTGATTATTTATCCTATTTCTGACAGCCCCTGGGTAAGCCCTGTCCAAGTCGTCCCTAAGAAGGGAGGCATGACAGTGGTTCATAATGAAAAAAATGAACTGGTTCCTACAAGAACAGTTACAGGGTAGCGTATGTGTATTGATTATAGAAGGCTCAATATAGCCACCAGAAAGGATCATTTTCCTTTACCATTCATAGACCAGATGCTAGAAAGACTAGCAGGTCATGAATACTACTGCTTCCTGGATGGATATTCAGGTTATAATCAGATTGCAGTAGATCCCCAGGATCAAGAGAAAACAGCATTCACATGTCCATCTGGAGTAGTTGCATACAGAAGGATGCCATTTGGCCTGTGCAATGCACCTGCAACCTTTCAGAGGTGCATGCTTTCAATTTTCTCTGATATGGTGGAAAAATTTCTAGAAGTTTTCATGGATGACTTTTCAGTATTTGGAGACTCATTCAGCTCCTGTCTTGACCATCTAGCACTTGTTCTAAAGAGATGCCAAGAGACTAACCTGGTTTTAAACTGGGAGAAGTGTCACTTTATGGTAACTGAAGGAATTGTCCTTCGGCACAAAATTTCGACCAAGGGAATAGAGGTGGATCAAGCTAAGGTAGAGGTAATTGAAAAATTACCACCACCTACCAATGTTAAGGCAATCAGAAGCTTTCTGGGGCATGCAGGATTCTATAGGAGGTTTATAATGGATTTTTCAAAAATTGCCAAACCTCTGAGCAACCTGCTAGCTGCTGACACGCCATTTATATTTGATAAAGAGTGTCTGCAGGCATTTGAGACTCTGAAAGCTAAATTGGTCACAGCACCGATCATCTCTGCACCAAACTGGACATTGCCATTTGAACTAATGTGTGATGCCAGTGACCATGCCATTGGTGCAGTGTTGGGACAGAGGCATGACAAGCTTCTGCACGTTATTTACTATGCCAGTCGTGTTTTAAATGACGCACAAAAGAATTACACAACTACAGAAAAAGAGCTGCTTGCAGTGATTTACGCCATTGACAAATTCAGATCCTATTTAGTAGGATCAAAAGTGATTGTGTACACTGATCATGCTGCTCTTAAATATCTACTCACAAAGCAGGATTCAATACCCAGACTTATAAGATGGGTGTTGCTTCTGCAAGAGTTTGATATAGAAATAAGAGACAGAAAAGGGACAGAGAATCAGGTAGCAGACCACCTGTCCCGAATAGAACCAGTAGAAGGGTCGTGCATCCCTCTTACTGAGATCTCTGAAAACTTTTTCGGATGAGCAACTCTTTGCCATCCAGGAAGTGCCATGGTTTGCAGACATTGCAAACTACAAGGCAGTGAGATTCATACCTAAAGAATACAGTAGGCAGCAATCAAAGAAGCTGATCACGGATGCAAAGTATTATCTTTGGGATGAGCCGTATCTCTTTAAGAGATGTGCAGACGGAGTAATCCGTAGATGTGTGCCTAAAGAAGAAGCACAGAAGATTCTATGGCATTGCCATGGATCCCAGTATGGAGGACATTTTGGAAGTGAGCGAACAACCACAAGAGTCCTCCAATGTGGCTTCTACTAGCCTACTCTCTATAAAGATTCCCGAGTGTTTGTACTTAATTATGACAGTTGCCAAAGATCTGGTAATCTGCCTCACAGTTATGCCATGCCTTAACAAGGGATCTTGGAGATTAAGTTGTTTGATGTATGGGGTATTGACTTCATGGGACCTTTCCCACCATCATACTCAAACACTTATATTCTGGTGGCAGTGGATTATGTATCCAAATGGGTGGAAGCTATTGCAACACCTACTAATGACACTAAAACAGTGTTAAAATTCCTCCAAAAACACATCTTCAGCAGATTTGGTACCCCTAGAGTATTAATCAGTGATGGGGTACTCATTTCTGCAATAAACAGCTTTACTCTGCTTTGGTTTGTTATGGAGTTAGCCACATGGTAGCCACTCCATATCATCCACAGACAAATGGGCAAACTGAAGTCTCTAACAGAGAACTTAAAAGAATCCTGGAACGGACTGTAATTAACTGTAGAAAGGATTGGGCAAGAAGCTTAGATGATGCTCTGTGGGCATACAGAACAGCATTCAAGACCCCTATAGAGACATCTCCATACCAACTTGTGTATGGAAAGGCATGTCACTTGCTAGTGGAACTGGAACATAAGACCTACTGGGCAACCAGATTCCTGAACCTTGATGCCAAGTTAGCTGGAGAAAAACGATTGCTTCAGTTAAATGAGCTAGAGGAATTTAGACTCAATGCTTTCGAGAATGCAAAAATTTACATAGAGAAAGCAAAAAGATGGCATGATAAGAAATTGTCATCTAGAGTCTTTGAGCCGGGGCAGAAAGTTCTGCTATTTAATTCTAGGCTCAAATTATTCCCCGGGAAATTAAAATCCTGGTGGAGAGGTCCATATGTAATTACAAGTGTATCACCATATGGATACGTAGAGCTTCAGGATAATGACTCTAACAAAAATTCATTGTTAATGGACAGAGAGTTAAACATTATCTTGAAAGCAATTTTGAGCAAGAATGCTCAAAATTGAGACTTAATTAAAGCTCAGTAATAGTCCAGCTAACGACATTAAAGAAGCGCTTGCTGGGAGGCAACCCAGCCATTCACAAAATTTAATTTTATTTGATTTTGTTAATTAATTGATTTTTACAAGTATATGTCAAAGTATCTTCAAGGTAAAAAAAGCAATTGATTGAATTCACAGAGTTACAGGGGAATTTGGAAGCTCACTGGCGTGAAAAAGCTAGTAAGAAATGTTTTGGGCGTTGCACGCCCAAAAGAAGCATCCACTGGGCGTTCAACGCCAGTAAGGATAGCCATCTGGGCGTTGAACGCCAGAAAGGAGCATCTTCTGAGCGTTGAACGCCAGAAAGAAGCTCCTTCTGGGCGTTTAACGCCAAAATTACAGCATCCTGGGCGTTTAAAAAAACGCCCAGTGACAAAGGACTGCCTGGCGTTCAACGCCAGAACGAAGCAACAGCTGGGCGTTGAACGCCCAGGAGAAGCAGCAATTGGGCGTTAAACGCCCAAAACATGCAGCATTTGGGCGTTTAACGCCAGGATGGTGGGGAGGAGGTAAAATTCGTTTTTCTTTACAAATTTTCCAAATTTTTATGTTTCAAATCATGATTTCTTGCATAAACATGTTTCAAAATGTCCTCCTTCAAATCAAAATAGTTTTCTAAGAACCCTAATTTCTAAAATCCCTTTTTCAAAAATAATATAGCTTCATACATAAACATAAACCTTTTTCCAATCCAATCCAACTCTTTTTCCAATTTTTTAAAAAACTTAATTATCTTTTAAAATCTTTTTCAAATTAAAAATTCAGATTTATTTTTAAATATCATCTTTTTAAATTATATCCTTTTATTATCATATTTATCTTTTATAAATCATATCTTTTATCTTATATCTTTTTCTTATTTTCGAAAACCCACCCCCTCCCTTTATATCCACTTTCGGCGCCCCTCTCATCATCCACCATTCCACACCTGCTCTCCTTCTATCCCTCTTCTCTCTTTTCTTTTGCTTGACGACAAGCAAACCTCTAAGTTTGGTGTGCTTATCCGTGATCACAAAAACATACTCACTTTGATCATGGCCCCTAAAGGAAGAACAGAATAATCAAAGTAGCATGCTTTGCAAACTGCTTAAGGAACAAGAAGAGCAAGGGCGTGATTTAAGGGAGCTGAAGCGCCAGAAATTAATCCTTGAAGGACCAAGCACCCCACAGATCAGAGGAACATCCACTTCCAAAAACATAGGTTGTTGAGTTCTAATTTTAGCTTTAACTCTGTGATAGTGTTATTATAGAAATTTACCTTAGAAGTTATACAGTAGTAGTAGTAGTAATTAGCATATCTATTCTGGTTTTATTTCCAATTAAGTTATAAATTATTTTTCTCATCATCATCAGACATGAATAAAATAGTAGATTTTTAGAATAAAGAAGTAATTTATATTTTTTGAGTTCTTAATAATAAAAATTATAATTAATTATATGTGGTAGCAATACTTTTTGTTCTCTGAATGAATGCTTGAACAGTGCATATTTTATCCTGAATTTTACGAATGTTGGCTCCTGAAAGAATGAGGAACACGAAAAATATTGATGATCTGAAAAGTCATGAATTTGATTCTTGAAGCAAGAAAAAGCAGTGAAAAAAAAACTTGTACAAGAAATCATTGGATCAAGAAAAAGAAAAAGCCAATAGCTCTTAAAACCAAAAGGCAAGGGTGAAAAGGATCCAAGGCTTTGAGCATCAGTGGATAGGAGGGCCCAAGGAAGTAATTCCAGGCCTAAGCGGCTAAATCAAGCTGTCCCTAACCATGTGCTTGTGGCATGCAGGTCCAAGTGAAAAACTTGAGACTGAGTGGTTAAAGTCGTGATCCAAAGCAAAAAGAGTGAGCTTAAGAGCTCTGGACACCTCTAACTGGGGACTTTAGCAAAGCTGAGTCACAACTTGAAAAGGTTCACCCAGTCATGTGTCTGTGGCATTTATGTATCCGGTGGTAATACTGGAAAACAAAGTGCTTAGGGCCACGGCCAAGACTCATAAAGTAACTGTGTTCAAGAATCAACATACTACACTAGGAGAATCAATAATACTATCTGAATTCTGAGTTCCTATGGATGCCAATCATTCTAAATTTCAAAGGATAAAGGGAGATGCCAAAACTGTTCAGAAACAAAAAGCTACTAGCCCCACTCATCTAAATTAGAATCTGAGCTTCACATAAAACTCGGAGATTTTATTACTCCTTAAATTCTTTTTATCCTATTTTGATCATCTAGTTGCTTGGGGACAAGCAACAGTTTAAGTTTGGTGTTGTGATGAGCAGATATTTTATACGCTTTTTGGGGGTAATTTCATGTAGATTTTAGCATGTTTTAATTAGTTTTTAGTAGAATATTATTAGTTTTTAGGCAAAAATCATATTTCTGGACTTTACTATGAGTTTGTGTGTTTTTCTGTGATTTCAGATATTTTCTGGCTGAAATTGAAGGAGCTGAGCAAAAATCTGAGTTAGGCTGAAAAAGGACTGCTGATGTTGTTGGATCCTGATCTCCCTGCACTCGGAATGAAATTTTTGGAGGTACAAGAATCCAATTGATGCAATCTCAATTGGGTTGGAAAGTAGACATCTAGGGCTTTCCATCAATATATAATAGTCCATACTTTGTGCGAAGATAGACGACGTAAACTGGCGTTCAACGCCAGTTCCATGTTGCAGTCTGGCGTCCAGCGCCAGAAACATGTTACAAGTTGGAGTTCAACGCCAGAAACAGGTTACAACCTGGCGTTGAACGCCCAAAACAGCCCAGGCACGTGAGAAGCTTAAGTCTCAGCCCCATCACACACCAAGTGGGCCCCAGAAATAGATTTTTGCACTATCTATCATAGTTTACTCATTTTCTGTAAACCTAGGTTATTAGTTTACTATTTAAACAACTTTTAGAGACTTAATTTGTATCTCATGACATTTTCAGATCTGAATTTTATACACTTTGACGGCATGAGTCTCTAAACTCCATTGTTGGGGGTGAGGAGCTCTGCAGCGTCTCAATGAATTAATGCAATTGTTTCTATTTCTCCATTCAAACGTGTGTGTGTTCCTATCTAAGATGTTCATTCGCGTTTAATTGTGAAGGAGGTGATGATCCGTGACACTCATCACCTTCCTCAATCCATGAACGTGTGCCTAACAAACACCTCCATTCTACATCAGATTGAATGAGCATCTCTTAGCTTCCTTAATCAGAATCTTCGTGGTATAAGTTAGAACTGATGGCGGCCACTCTTGAGGATCCGGAAAGTCTAAACCTTGTCTGTGGTATTCCGAGTAGGATTCAAGGATTGAATGGATGTGACGCGCTTCAAACTCGCAATTGCTGAGCATGATGACAAACGCAAAAGGATCAATGGATCCTATTCCAACATGATCGAGAACCAACAGCTGATTAGCCGTGCTGTGACAGAGCATCTGGACCGTTTTCACTGAGAGGATGGGAAGTAGCCACTGACAATGGTGACACCCTACATACAGCTTGCCATGGATGGAACTTTACAAACAATTGAGTTGAATATTACATTGCAGAAATTCAGAGGACAAAGCATCTCCAAAACTCCAACATATCCTCCATTAATAAAGTAACAATTACTTATTCCAAACACTTTTACTTCTTACAATTAAATCCAAATAATCTTATTGGCATCCTGACTAAGATTAATAAAATAAACATAGCTTGCTTCAAACCAATAATCTCCGTGGGATCGACCCTTACTCACGTAAGGTATAACTTGGATGACCCAGTGCACTTGCTGGTTAGTTGTACGGATTGCAAATTCGTGCACCAATCTCTAAGAAGCAAGTTTTCAACCATAGAACTAAACTTGGAAGGAATTGTAAAGTCATGCAAATCATATGAGTAAGTGGGCAAGAATTTGATAAAAATCACTCAATTAAACACAATATAAACCATAAAATAGTGGTTTATCAGTACTTACAAAAGATGAGCTAAATCCAAAATCAAAGCTTGCTATAAAATTCTACAATGGAGATGGAAATGAAACCCTAAGAGAGCATTCCTACACTACTCCTACTCCTACTCCTAATACTATGAAAAATGTCCAAATTGAGGCCTCCTAAGCTAATGCCTTCATAAGTGTTGAATTCCTCTTGATATAGCATCAATATTCAGCTTTCAATCCTTCCAAAATGGGCTAAAAGCCCTCAAAAATTGCGCAGCACGTTTTTCATTAATGAAATCACGTGCAAGGACCTGTGCGTATGCACAGGTCGTCGTGCGCACGCACACATGCAAATCTCTTCTTGTGCACACGCACGCTTGCTTGTGCGCATGCACGCTTCGCTGTGTGTGCTTTTCCTTGTTTTCTTCATGTGTTCTCCCTTCTACATGCTTTCTTCCACTTTTACTTAGCCAATCTTGCCTAAATGACCTGAAATCACTCACAAAACATATCACGGCATCGAATGGCATAAAAGTGAAATTAAATTACTCAATTTAAGCACAAAAACACATGTTTTCACATTTAAGTCCAAATTGGGGAAAAATCACAAAAGTATGCTATTTTGGTGCTTGAGTGTGAGTTTATGTGACAAAATCCATCCAAATTGAGTCAAAATATATCGAAAAATATGGACTCATCAATTCTCCCACACTTAAACAATAGCATGTCCTCATGCTAAACCAACAAGGAAAATGATCAAGGGGTAACTAACTTATTAAATGCAACTATTTATATGCATGCAAATATGTATATACTATCTATAGCTATGTATCTATCTATAGTTTAGTTTCCTATGAAAATTGGTGAAAACAAACAATCAAATTCCCAAGCAAATACATAGACATATAGCGCAAAGTAAGGAAATAATCCAATGTAATCAAAATCTAGAGAATTGATTTGCTCATCAAAATGAAGCAACTTGCAAGAATGCATGATAAGAGATGTGGAAACATAGAGTTGAGTAATTGAACCCTCACTAGATGTGTATACACTCTAATCACTCGGTGTCTAAGGATTTAATCACTCAAGTCTCTTTCTAATCATGCTTTCAGGGGTTTGCTTTTCATCTAACAATCAACAAATAAGTGATGCATGAATGCAATTATCATGAGGACTTATTAGGGTTGTAATGGGGTTAGGGCTAAGGTGCGATAGATATGGCTAAGTGGACTAAAATGATTTGAATCCTTGATTAGTTTAAGTATCTCACTCAACCTATATCAATCCAATAACAAAAATATGCAATCCTAACCTCCCATCATTTCTTGTTCACAAACATTCATGTATGATTTTCCATTCACTTCACATATGCATTCCTTATTCAATTCTTTTCTCTTTGGGATAACCTTTGTCCCCTTTTTATTGATGAAGTTTTTTTTTAATCAAGATAAATGCATATGGTTTAATAGTTCATACATGAATGCACCCATT
Organism: Arachis hypogaea; assembly: GCF_003086295.3. Classification (NCBI taxonomy): domain Eukaryota; kingdom Viridiplantae; phylum Streptophyta; class Magnoliopsida; order Fabales; family Fabaceae; genus Arachis; species Arachis hypogaea. The sequence goes on from NC_092041.1 coordinate 86,247,165, forward strand.
TTCCAAAATTTTCAATGAAATACCCAAATTAAACATTTTCTCTACCAATGCTTCCCAAAATTTTCCCACACTTAAATGAAACATACTCCTTAATCCAAGCTAATCAAGGATACAATCCAAGGTAAATCATAGTTTTTCGCTTAAGGTTGTGATGTGCTAATATCAAGAACAATGGGGGTAAATAAAGCTCAAAGGGGGTTAATAATGGTATATGCAAAGGGTAGGCCATATGGGTAAAGTAAGCTTAATTCAAAGATGGCCTCAATCATGCTCAATGAAATTCAAAACATCAATAATTGGAAATAAAGAATCAAGCAAAACCAAGATTACAATCATAGAAGAGATATAACACACAATGAAAAAATTTAGTGGTTAAAATGTGTAACCACTCAATATAGCTCAAAAACTCACAAGGTATTTGTTCTTTCCTCTTCTATGTTCCATAAAAATAATTCAAGCAAGCTTAAAAATGATTTTCCAAATCAATTCAATAGTGTGCCCTCGAAACAAAGTTCTTGAAAATTTTCGTTGTTTTTCACCAAAATTCTTTCCTATGTGTATGTACGATATGATGGATGCAATTTTTTCAAAATTCCTAGTTCTTTCCTAATTTTCAACATCGCAAAAATTAACATGAACAATCAGGACAAAATTGAATTAGGCACTATGATATTCACATCATCCAATCATAACTTCTATCTATAAAATATATACTAAGAAAAAAATGCATGATGCAATAGCTAGAAATAAACTATGATATATATATATATACCAAAAGAAAATGCAATGCAACAATAAAAAATACTCCAAATATCTACAAGAAACATAGTAAAAAGAAAAAAAAATAAAGTGCAAAGTGTTCGGAAAAGAGAATTTACACCCCAAAATGACGAATCCTCCCCCACACTTAAGCGTTGCACGGTCCTCCGTGCACGAACACAATCCGGGGGAAAATGGCTCTAAGTTCTTCCACCTTCAGCTGACGGATGCGGGGGCTCGGGTTGCATGAAAATTGCCAAGTTCAACGCGTTATTGGCATCTTAATCCTCGGTGTCCTCCTCCTCTCCCGGCTCCTTGCCTTTATGTCTCATCGTCAAAAAGAATGAATAAAGTATAATTAGGAATCATCGGGCAAGTAGCAGAAAAAGGTAAAGGAGGGAGAAAATACATTGTATGCTTGGAGCAAAAAGAAAATAAACAAGTATTTAATTGAGGAAGTTTGCATAGTGGTGTGGTATAACAAAAAGATGAGCCATGTGCGTATTCCAACTATGCTCGCGGTTAGAATACATACAACGGCCCATTAAAACAGCATCCACACAATCAAAAAGTAAGCATGAGTTCCTCAATTAAATGGCCTAAGATGCAAGCAATAGATGAGCATCAATTAAGGACAGGCAAACTTAGGCAACTACCACACTAGTGAATTGAGTTTAGGAATTATTGGATATTGAAGTTGTGCAAGTGAATGAGAAAAATTGATATAAAATAGTACAATAAACAACCAATGCTATGATGAAGAGAAACTCCCTAATCATCCTTAAGAATAAGGCAATAATCACATGGGAAGGTGCTTGCTACAAAAAGTGATAAGTCTTGATCAGAATCAAGTCAAGTCAACTCAAACAAATGCAAAGCATTAACAAGGAGCAAATACCTTGTGATGTGATTATATTGATTTAAAAACCATGATGAACAAGAAATTTTATTCAATTCACTAAATTCAATATGTACTTGTTAAAAATTGCACCAAATAAGAGATAAAAAGTCAATTTCTAAATCAATTTGGTGCTAGTAACTCAAGACAATGAACAAGTACATTATTGAAATTCCAATACCAAAATTACATCATAATCATTCAAGAGTGCACAATTCTTAATTAGAATACCAAACAGGATATAGTCTAACACATATGGTAGCAACAACACAAGCTTTAAACAAAAAGTTCATTCAGGCATTATGTCAAACACATGGAGTGCAGTGCACATATTCAACAAGTTCAATTAAAAATTCAAGCATCAATAACCCACAAATAAAAAATTTTGAACACTTGCAATGCAATAAACAAACAATAAGGCAAAACATAAGCTAGATTACCAAAGTTAAATAAAGAAAATAGAAATTAAGCAAGCAACTTAACATAACAAAGAAGATTAAAACAAGAAAATTGAAAAGTAGAAGGATGGAAAAGAAAGAGATAGGTAACAGTGGCACTTGTGCTAGCCACTGCGAGGCTCACGGCGACGGTGCTTTGCTGGAGAGGAGAAGAAAGAGAGTAGAGAAGGGAAAGAAAGAATGAATAAAAGAAGGAAAGAAGAAAGGGGGTGAGGAGAGGCGCAACAGGACAGCTTTCTAATTACTGCCCATAACGCGACTCATGCGTTGTGTGTACGCACACCAGCAAAAATCGGGGGCGTTCATACGCATAGGGCGTGCGAACGCTGCTGGCAGAGGGGGTGTCAAGGCGTGTGCGTGTGCATGGGGCTGTGCGCACGCACAAATCACTCTCTCTCTTTTTTTTTTGAAATAAGGCAAAATGACCATGTGCGCGCAAGAGTTCGTGCGTACGCACAGAATGAAAATGTGGTGGGGCGCGTGCATAGAAGGTGCGAGTTCTGTGAATAGAATGCGTGCAAACAGGTGTGCATACGAATGATACTGTGCACACGCACAGATGGGGAAAAAAAGGGGAAGTGTGCGTACACACAACGCTGTGCGCACGCACAGATCTCTGTTTCTGCAACATTTTTAATGTCTCTAAGGCACCAAACATGATATCAATAAAAGGTTTTCAACCCTAAAACATATCATTCTCAAAAACACATGATCAAACATAAAATGCAACTAAAATTAAGCGTAGAATCTAATCAAACTAAGCTAAGCAAAGAAACAAAATTCAATAAACAAAAGGCTAAAAGAAGAGAGGGTGGAAGGATATTACCATGGTGGGGTGTCTCCCACCTAGCACTTTGGTTTAAAGTCCTCAAGTTGGACTTTTAAGTGAAGCTTGTGTCTTGGTGGCTTATGCTTCCACTCATCCTTGAGTCACCACCCATCTTTGCTCTTGATTAGGCCTCCAGGGTCCCAAACAAAGTACATTAAGCTCTCAAGCAACCTCAAGCAAGAAATTAGGATCCAAAATTGTTGATTGTAGAGGTGTATGCCCGGATCGCACACTTTGGTTTCTCCATCATCCTCTTGTTGACTTTCACTTGGGCCTTTGGATGAACAACCTTTTGAATCACCTTTGAAGCACCCAAACAATCCTTGGAATCCTCTTAATTGTATCTTGCACCATTTATACTTTGAATTCCTTTTGCAACCAACATCCAATCCTTCACCATTTAATACTCCAAGAAGTACCTTAAGTTGATAATCTGTTTCCAAGATAACAAATTGATGTGGACCGATGAAGTTCTTTGAGGAAATTGTTATCCACTCAATTTGACCTTGGGTTGGAGTCTTTCTCTTGGACTCTTGCATGAATGCCTCCACTTCTTGGGTGATCACCTCTTCCTCACCATCCTTTTCAAGCTCTTCCTTATCTCTCTCAAACTCAAGAGAGAAGGTGATGAGCGGATAATTTATACGCTTTTTGGCATTATTTTTAGTATGTTTTTAGTATGTTTTAGTTAGTTTTTATTATATTTTTATTAGTTTTTAGTTAAAATTCACTTTTCTGGACTTTACTATGAGTTTGTGTATTTTTCTGTGATTTCAGGTATTTTCTGGCTAAAATTGAGGGACCTGAGCAAAAATCTGATTCAGAGGCTAAAAAGGACTGCAGATGCTGTTGGATTCTGACCTCCCTGCACTCGAAGTGGATTTTCTGGAGCTACAGAAGCCCAATTGGCGTGCTCTCAACTGCGTTGGAAAGTATCCTGGGCTTTCCAGCAATGTATAATAGTCCATACATTAACCGAGATTTGATGGCCCAAATAGGCGTTCCAAGTCAACCCAAGAATTCTGGCGTAAAACGCCGGAACTGGCACAAGAATGGGAGTTAAACGCCCAAACTGGCACAAAAACTGGCGTTTAACTCCAAGAAGAGTCTCTACATGAAAATGCTTCAATGCTCAGCCCAAGCACACATCAAGTGGGCCCGAAAGTGGATTTTTATGTCATTTACTCATTTATGTAAACCCTAGCTACTAGTTCTCTATAAGTAGGACCTTTTGCTATTGTATTTACATCTTTTGATCATATTTTGATGATTGAACCCTCTTTGGGAGGTTGGCCATTCGGCCATGCCTAGACCTTGATCTTATGTATTTTCAACGGTGGAGTTTCTACACACCATAGATTAAGGTGTGGAGCTCTGCTGTACCTCGAGTATTAATGCAATTACTATTGTTCTTCTATTCAATTCGGCTTATTCTTGTTCTAAGATATCACTTGTTTCTCAACTTGATGAATGTGATGATCCGTGACACTCATCATCATTCTCACCTATGAACATGTGCCTGACAATCACCTCCGTTCTACCTTAGATTGAGTGGATATCTCTTGGGTTCCTTAATCAGAATCTTCGTGGTATAAGCTAGAATTGATGGCGGCATTCAAGAGAATCCGGAAGGTCTAAACCTTGTGTGTGGTATTCTGAGTAGGATTCAAGGATTGAATGACTATGACGAGCTTCAAAGTCGCGATTGCGGGGCGTTAGTGACAGACGCAAAAGAATCACTGGATTTTATTCCGACATGATCGAGAACCAATAGCTGAATAGCCGTGCTGTGACAGAGCGCGTTGAACATTTTCACTGAGAGGACAGGACTGTAGCCATTAACAATGGTGATGCCCAACATACAACTTGCCATGGAAAGGAGTAAGAAGAATTGGATGAAGACAGTAGGAAAGCAGAGAGACGGAAGGGACAAAGCATCTCCATACGCTTATCTGAAATTCTCACCAATGAATTACATAAGTATCTCTATCTTTATTTTATTCTTTATTCATAAATCATTCATAACCATTTGAATCTGCCTGACTGAGATTTACAAGATGACCATAGCTTGCTTCATACCAACAATCTCCGTGGGATCGACCCTTACTCGCGTAAGGTTTATTACTTGGACGACCCAGTGCACTTGCTGGTTAGTTGTGCGAAGTTGTGATAAAGAGTTGAGATTGCAATTGTGCGTACCATGTTGATGGCGCCAGTGATGATCACAATTTTGTGCACCAAGTTTTTGGCGCCATTGCTGGGGATTGTTTGAGTTTGGACAACTAACGGTTCATCTTGTTGCTTAGATTAGGTATTTTTCAGAATTTTTAAGAATGAATTCTAGTGTTTCAAGGTGATGTTCTTATCATCACCAAAGCTGATTGATCTTCATCAATTTAGCTCTTGAATGCAATGTCCTGCTGAAGCTTGGCTAGCCGTGTCTAATTCCTTTAGACTAAAGCTTTAGACTAACATTGCATGATTCCTGGAATTCTTATTAAAAATTTTGAATCTCTTTATTTTCTTCTCCATATAATTTTCGAAAAAAAAAACCAAAAAAATTACAAAATCATAAAAACCAAAAATATTTCTTGTTTGAGTCTAGTGTCTCATTTTAAGTTTGGTGTCAATTGCATGTTTCTGTTCTTCTTACATTTATCATGTGTCTTCATTGATCTTCAAGTTGTTCTTGATGATTTACTTGCTCTGATCTTTAAATTCTCTTATTTTGTGTGTTTTGTTATTTCTCATATGCATTCTCAATTTGTTAGTGTCAGTAGTATACAAACTTCTAAGTTTGGTGTCTTGCATGCATTGTTTAGTTGATCTTAGTTTCATTTTGATTATTCCTCATTATTAAAAATCCAAAAAAAATTTTAATTTGTGTCTTTTCAAGTCCATAATACAGAGAATTGAAGATTCAGAACATACAGCAGAGGAATTACACAGAAAAAGCTGGGCATTCAAAATGCCCAGTGAGGAAGGAAAACTGTCTTTTAAATGCCTGCCAGGGTGCCTGGCTGGGCTTTTAACGCCCAAAAGGGTAGCATTTTGGGCGTTAAACGCCCAGAATGGTATCCATTCTGGGCGTTTAATGCCAGGATGGCACAAGAGGGAAGATTTTGTTTTTAATTCAAATTTTTTTCAAGTTTTCACAATTTTTCAAAATCAAATCTTTTTCAAATCATATCTTTTTAATCATATATTTTCAAAATCAATTTCTTTCCATTTTCAAAAATACTTGCTAACAATTAATGATTTGATTCAACATTTCAAGTATGTTGCCTTTTCTGTTGAGAAAGGTTTAATGTTTGAATCATATCTTTTCTTGTTGGCCAAGTCATTGATTTTTAAAAATCATGTCTTTTCAATCATATCTTTTTAAAACTATATCTTTTCAATCATATCTTTTTAATCACATCTTTTTCAAAATAAGTTTTCAATCATATCTTTTTGATTTCTGATTTCAAAATCTTTTTCAAAAATCACTTAATTTCTTTCCCACTCTTAGTTTTTGAAAATCATCAATCAATTTTCAAAATTCTTTTTCAAAATCTTTTAACTTATTTTCGAAAATTTCTTCCCCTCTTCTCACATCCTTCTATTTATGGACTAACATGAACAATTCGAACTCCACCTTTCTAAGTTCAAATTCTTCTACCTCTTCCTTCTATTTTTTCTTTTTCCTCTGACACCTCAAGAAATCTCTATACTGTGACATAGAGGATTCCATATTTTCTTGTTCTCTTCTCTTTCATATGAGCAGGAGCAAAGACAAAAGCATTCTTGTTGAGGCTGACCTTGAACCTGAAAGGACCTTGAAGCGAAAGCTAAGAGAAGCTAAAGCACAACTCTCTGTAGAGGACCTAGCAGAATTCTTCAAAGAAGAAGACATGGCAGCTGAAAACAACAACAATGCCAACAATGCAAGGAAGGTGCTGGGTGACTTCACTGCACTTACTCCCGACTTCTATGGGAGAAGCATCTCTATCCCTGCCATTGGAGCAAACAACTTTGAGCTAAAGCCTCAATTAGTTTCTCTAATGCAACAGAATTGCAAGTTCCATGGACTTCCATTGGAAGATCCTCATCAGTTTTTAGCTGAATTCTTGCAAATCTGTGACACTGTCAAGACCAATGGGGTTAACCCTGAGGTCTACAGACTTATGCTATTCCCTTTTGCTGTAAGAGACAGAGCTAGGATATGGTTGGACTCACAACCTAAAGAAAGCCTGAACTCTTGGGAAAAGCTAGTCAATGCCTTCTTGGCAAAGTTCTTTCCACCTCAAAAATTGAGTAAGCTTAGAGTGGAAGTCCAAACCTTCAGACAGAAGGAAGGTGAATCCCTCTATGAAGCTTGGGAAAGATATAAACAATTGATAAGAAAGTGTCCTTCTGACATGCTTTCTGAGTGGAGCATCATAGGTATCTTCTATGATGGTCTGTCTAAACTGTCCAAGATGTCATTGGATAGCTCTGCTGGAGGATCTCTTCATCTGAAGAAGACGCCTACAGAAGCTCAAGAACTCATTGAAATGGTTGCAAATAACCAATTCATGTACACTTTTGAAAGGAATCCTGTGAACAATGGAACGAATCAGAAGAAAGGAGTTCTTGAGATTGATACTCTAAATACCATATTGGCTCAGAACAAAATATTGACTCAGCAAGTCAATATGATTTCTCAAAGTCTGTCTGGAATGTAAGCTGCACCAGGCAGTACTAAGGACGCTTCATCTGAAGAAGAAGCTTATGATCCTGAGAACCCTTCAATGGAAGAGGTGAATTACATGGGAGAACCCTATGGAAACACCTATAACCTTTCATGGAGAAATCATCCAAATCTCTTATGGAAGGATCAACAGAGACCTCAACAAGGTTTCAACAATAATAATGGTGGAAGAAACAGGTTTAGCAATGCCAAGCCTTTTCCATCATCTTCTCAGCAACAGACAGAGAATCCTAAGCAGAGCCACTCTGACTTAGCAACTATGGTCTCTGATCTAATCAAAACCACACAAAGTTTCATGACTGAAACAAGGTCCTCCATTAGAAACTTGGAGGCACAAGTGGGTCAGCTGAGTAAGAAAGTTACTGAACTCCCTCCTAGTACTCTTCCAAGCAATACAGAAGAGAATCCAAAAGGAGAGTGTAAGGCCATCAACATGGCCGAATTTGGAGAGGAAGAAGAGGCAGTGAGCGCCACTGAGGAAGACCTCAATGGACGTCCACTGGCCTCCACTAAGTTCCCTAATGAGGAACCATAGGAATCTGAGGCTCACACTAAGACCATAGAGATTCCATTGGATTTACTTCTGCCATTCATGAGCTCTGATGAGTATTCTTCCTCCGAAGAGGATGAAGATGTCACTGAAGAGCAAGTTGCTAAGTACCTTAGAGCAATCATGAAGCTAAATGACAAGTTATTTGGTAATGATACTTGGGAGGATGAACCCCCTTTGCTCACCAAAGAACTGGATGACTTGACTAGGCAGAGATTACCTCAAAAGAGACAGGACCCTAGGAAGTTCTCAATACCTTGTACAATAGGCACCATGACCTTCAAGAAGGCTCTGTGTGACCTAGGGTCAAGCATAAACCTCATGCCTCTCTCTGTAATGGAGAAGCTAGGGATCTTTGAGGTACAAGCTACAAGAATCTCACTAGAGATGATAGACAATTCAAGAAAACAAGCTTATGGACTTGTAGAGGATGTTCTGGTAAAAGTTGAAGACCATTACATCCCTGCTGATTTCATAGTCCTAGAGACTGGGAAGTGCATGGATGAATCCATCATCCTTGGCAGACCCTTCCTAGCCACAGCAAAGGCTGTGATTGATGTTGATAGAGGAGAATTGATCATTCAAGTGAATGAAGAATCCTTTGTGTTTAAGGCTCAAGGATATCCCTCTGTAACCATGGAGAGGAAGCATGAAGAGCTTCTCTCAAAACAGAGTCAAACAGAGCCCCCACAGTCAAACTCTAAGTTTGGTGTTGGGAGGCCACAACCAACTTCTAAGTTTGGTGTTGAACCCCCACATTCAAACTCTAAGTTTGGTGTTGGGAGGTTCCAACATTGCTCTAAGTATCTGTGAGGCTCCATAAGAGCCCAGTGTCAAGATACTGACATTAAAGAAGCGCTTGTTGGGAGGCAACCCAATGTTATATTTATCTATATTTCCTTTGTCATTTTATGTTTTCTGTAGGTTGATGATTATGGGAAGTCACAAAATCAATTGAAAAAAGCAAAAACAGCATGAAAAACAGAAAGAAAAATAGCACACCCTGGAGGAAAAACTTGTTGGCGTTTAAACGCCAGTAAGGGCAGCAAATGGGCGTTTAACGCCCAGTCCGGCACCATTCTGGGCGTTTAACGCCAAAAAGGGGCACCAGACTGACGTTAAATGCCAGGAAAGGGCAAGAAGCTGGTGTTAAACGCTAGAAATGGGCACCAGCTCGGCGTTTAACGCCAGAATTGGCATAAAGAGCATTTTTGCTCGCCACTTGGTGCAGGGATGAATTTTCCTTGACACCTCAGGATCTGTGGACCCCACAGGATCCCCACCTACCCCTCCATTCTCTCTCTCCTCTTCACCCATTCACCAATCACCTCAACACCTCTTCCCCAAAAACCCCTCACCTATCATATCCCACTATTCTCTTCACCACTCACATCCACCCTTCATAAAACCCCACCTACCTCACCATTCAAATTCAAACCACTTTGCCTCCAAAACCCACCCATCCATGACCGAAGCCTACCCCTCTCCCCACCCCTATATAAACTCTTCTTCACTCCTTCATTTTCACACAACCTAAACACTACTTCTCCCCTTTGGCCGAACCACAAAGCCACCTCCATCTCCTTTATTTCTTCTTCTTCTACTCTCTTCTTTCCTCTTTTGCTCGAGGACGAGCAAACCTTCTAAGTTTGGTGTGGTAAAAGCATTGCTTTTTGTTTTTCCATAACCATTTATGGCATCTAAGGCCGGAGAAACCTCTAGAAAGAGGAAAGGGAAGGCAAAAGCTTCTACCTCCGAGTCATGGGAGATGGAGAGATTTATCTCAAGGGTGCATCAAGACCACTTCTATGAAGTTGTGGCCATGAAGAAGGTGATCCTTGAGGTCCTTTTCAAACTCAAAAAGAGTGAAAATCCGAAGATCTGACATGAGATCCGAAGAAGAGGTTGGGAAGTTCTTACCAACCCCATTCAACAAGTCAGAATCTTAATGGTTCAAGAGTTCTATGCCAATGCATGGATCACCAAGAACCATGATCAAAGTGTGAACCCAGACCCAAAGAATTGGCTTACAATGGTTCGGGGGAAATGCTTGGATTTTAGTCCAGAAAATGTAAGGTTGGCATTCAACTTGCCCATGATGCAAGGAGATGAACACCCTTACACTAGAAGGGTCAACTTTGATCAAAGGTTGGACCAAGTCCTCATAGACATTTGTGAAGAGGGCACTCAATGGAAGAGAGATTCAAGAGGGAAGCCGGTTCAACTGAGAAGGCATGACCTCAAGCCCGTGGCTAGAGGATGGTTGGAGTTTATCCAACACTCAATCATTCCCACTAGCAACCGGTCCGAAGTTACTATAGACCGGGCTATCATGATTCATAGCATCATGATTAGAGAGGAAGTAGAAGTTCATGAGGTTATATCCCAAGAACTTTATAAGGTGGCGGACAAGTCCTCTACCTTGGCAAGGTTAGCTTTCCCTCATCTCATTTGTCACCTCTGTTATTCAGTTGGAATTGACATAGAGGGAGACATCCTCATTGATGAAGACAAGCCCATCACTAAGAAGAGGATGGAGCAAACAAGAGATCCCACTCACCATGAAATCCCTGAGACACCTCAAGGGATGCACTTTCCTCCACAAAACTATTGGGAGCAAATCAACACCTCCCTAGGAGAATTGAGTTCCAACATGGGACAACTAAGGGTGGAGCACCAAGAACATTCTATTCTCCTCCATGAAATTAGAGAAGATCAAAGAGTCATGAGAGAGGAGCAACAAAGACAAGGAAGAGACATTGAGGAGCTCAAGCACTCCATAAGATCTTCAAGAGGAAGAACAAGCCGCCATCACTAAGGTGGACCCGTTCTTTAATCTCCTTATCCTTTAATTTCCTGTTTTTCAAATTTTTATGCATATGTTTATCTATGTTTGTGTCTTATGATCATTAGTGTCTTAGTGTCTATGCCTTAAAGTTATGAATGTGCTATGAATCCATCACCTTTCTTAAATGAAAAATGTTCTTAATTGGAAAAGAGAAGAATTGCATGAATTTTGAATTTTATAACAGATTAATTATTTTGATGTGGTGGCAATACTTTGACTTCTGAATGTATGCTTGAACAGTGCATATGTCTTTTAAATTTGTTGTTCATGAATGTTGGCTCTTGAAAGAATGATGAAAAAGGAGACATGTTACTGAGGATCTGAAAAATCATAAAAATGATTCTTGAAGCAAGAAAAAGAAGTGAATTCAAAAAAAAAAAAGATAGTACATGCGAAAAAAAAGAGAGAGAAAGGGGAAAAGAAAAAGAAAAAAAATAAAGTTGTGCAAGACAAAAAGAGTGTGCTTAAGAACCCTGGACACCTCTAATTGGGGACTCTAGCAAAGCTGAGTCACAATCTGAAATGGTTTACCCAGTTATGTGTCTGTGGCATGTATGTATCCGGTGGTAATACTAGAAGACAGAGTGCTTTGGGCCACGGCCAAGACTCATAAAGTAGCTATGTTCAAGAATCATCATACTTAACTAGGAGAATCAATAACACTATCTGGATTCTGAGTTCCTATAGAAGCCCATCATTCTGAATCTCAAAGGATAAAGTGAGATGCCAAAACTGTTTAGAGGCAAAAAGCTAAAGGCCCCGCTCATCTAATTAATACTAATCTTCATAGATATTTTTGGAATTCATTGCATATTCTCTTCTTTTTATCTTATTTGATTTTCAGTTGCTTGGGGACAAGCAACAATTTAAGTTTGGTGTTGTGATGAGCGGATAATTTATACGCTTTTTGGCATTGTTTTTAGTATGTTTTAGTTAGTTTTTATTATATTTTTATTAGTTTTTAGTTAAAATTCACTTTTTGGACTTTACTATGAGTTTGTGTGTTTTTATGTGATTTCAGGTATTTTCTGGCTGAAATTGAGGGACCTGAGCAAAAATCTGATTCAGAGGCTAAAAAGGACTGCAGATGCTGTTGGATTCTGACCTTCCTGCACTAGAAGTAGATTTTCTGGAGCTACAGAAGCCCATTTGACGCGCTCTTAACTGTGTTGGAAAGTAGACATCCTGGGCTTTCCAGCAATATATAATAGTCCATACTTTGCCTGAGATTTGATGGCCCAAACAGGCGTTCCAAGTCAGCTCAAGAATTCTGGCGTAAAACGCCGGAACTGGCATAAGAATGGGAGTTAAACGCCCAAACTGGCACAAGAGCTGGCGTTTAACTCCAAGAAGAGTCTCTACACGAAAATACTTTAATGCTCAGCCCAAGCACACACCAAGTGGGTCCGGAAGTGGATTTTTATGTCATTTACTCATTTCTGTAAACCCTAGCTACTAGTTCTCTATAAGTAGGACCTTTTGCTATTGTATTTACATCTTTTGATCATGTTTTGATGATTGAACCCTCTTTGGGAGGCTGGCCATTCGGCCATGCCTAGACCTTGTTCTTATGTATTTTCAACGGTGGAGTTTCTACACACCATAGATTAAAGTGTGGAGCTTTGCTATACCTCGAGTATTAATGCAATTACTATTGTTCTTCTATTCAATTCGGCTTATTCTTGTTCTAAGATATCACTTGTTCCTCAACTTGATGAATGTGATGATTCGTGACACTCATCATCATTCTCACCTATGAACGTGTGCCTGACAACCACCTCCGTTCTACCTTAGATTGAGTGGATATCTCTTGGGTTCCTTAATCAGAATCTTCGTGGTATAAGCTAGAATTGATGGCGGCATTCAAGAGAATCCGAAAGGTCTAAACCTTGTCTGTGGTATTCTGAGTAGGATTCGGGGATTGAATGACTGTGATGAGCTTCAAACTCGCGATTGTGGGGCGTTAGTGACAGACGCAAAAGAATCACTGGATTCTATTCCGACATGATCGAGAACCGACAGCTGAATAGCCGTGCTGTGACAGAGCGCGTTGAACATTTTTACTGAGAGGACGGGACTGTAGCCATTGACAACGATGATGCCTAATATACAGCTTGCCATGGAAAGAAGTAAGAAGAATTGGATGAAGACAGTAGGAAAGCAGAGAGACGGAAGGGACAAAGCATCTCCATACGCTTATCTGAAATTCTCACCAATGAATTACATAAGTATCTCTATCTTTATTTTATGCTTTATTCATAAATCATTCATAACCATTTGAATCTGCCTGACTGAGATTTACAAGATGACTATAGCTTGCTTCATACCAACAATCTCCGTGGGATCGACCCTTACTCGCGTAAGGTTTATTACTTGGACGACCCAGTGCACTTGCTGGTTAGTTGTGCGAAGTTGTGATAAAGAGTTGAGATTGCAATTGTGCATACCATGTTGATGGTGCCATTGATGATCACAATTTTGTGCACTAGAAGGGTTCCTCAAGATCATTGAGGGGGTTGATCAAGGTGGCAAAAAATCATTGATGATGCAATCCACTTCTTGATCAAACTCCTTCAATTCTCCATTTACCTCTTCCGGTTCACTAGTTTTACCTTCCTCCTCTTGTTGTAATTCTTGTCCTAGCTCTTCTTCTTTCCCTTGAGGCTCCATGTTTTCCTCCTCTCTATGCTCTTTTGATGCTCCTACACATTTCCCTTGAGGGAAACGTCTTGATTGCTTGAGCATAGTGAGACTAGGCAGTTTACCGCTTCGGCTATGGTAGCCATGAACTCCCCTTGCTTCCTTCTGAATCCTTCTTGCTCTTGGAAGAATGCTTGAATGTCTTGTTCTTCTTGGGGAAAGGGTTGGAAAACTTCACATTTAGGTGGAAAAGAAGTTTCAAAGGTTGGGAGAAAGGTTGTATATGTGGGAAGTAGTTCATGTGGGTGGGGATATTGAGGTGATGTATAAGGGAGTGATGGTTCATATGGTTGGTAACAAGGTGTATAGACATTTTGGTTCTACGGAGGTATATGGTATGGTGCTTGAAGGTTTGGTGGTTGGGGGTTGTGTATGGGGTATCTCTCATATCCTTGGGTTTGGTATTCACATTGGGGAGGGCTTGGGGGAGGATTTGGCTCCTTGTAGTATGGGAAAGATTGCTCCTCCCTCCATCGCTTCTCCCATTCCTTAATACAATCCCAACTTGAATTCATCATACCCTACAAAACAATCACAACCAAGTTCCAAACAACAAGGGTGATATCTCAAAAAGAAAGCAAGAAATAAAAGCAAAAGACATTAACAAATAAGAAAATTAAACACCCAAATATTAACAAAAACAACCAAATAACCAAAAAGTAAGATATTCACACTATGGACATATTTACAAAAACCAAAAGATAGCACTCAATTGCAATTCCCGGCAACGGCGCCAAATTTGACAACATTGAGAGTGTCTGCCGGTTTCGAATCAATCAAAACAAGAATCAATTCGTTAGTAGCATAGGCGAAACCAATAATGTACTCTTATGATCAAATGTTAAATTCAAATTAAAGTAACCGAGATCAAGAGTAATTCAACCTCGGGTCGTTCTCCCTAGGAATGCAATTGAAGTGTTATATGCTTTCGGTTGTTAGAAGAAAATGGGGGCTTTGGAAATCAAAGAACTAAAGATTAAAAGAACTTAACAAATAAAGGAACTAAGGAATGATCAGAATTAGAATGAATGCAAGTAAAAAGGAAAACAAGATCAAAACTAGTGAGAATGCTATGAGTGTATAAGGAAGTCTTGACTTGGGAAAATGAGGATCCAAGGAATCCTATCATCGCCATAACCACAACTATGGTAATTCTCTTGAGTTAATCTCGCTTAGTTAACCCCAAACATCGAGGAGTAAGTCAAGCAAGTATACTTGACCTTAATCCATAAGTCCTAACCAACTTACCAAACTAGTTGATAAAAAGCTAGCTTTAATTTAAACAAGAGTCAACTAACTACCCAAGACTTATCACTAAATGTCGGACATTATGACTTTAGCATCCTAGGAACTCAAACCTCGAGGCAAGGTGTCAAAATCTACTTAAAACTCATAATTGACATTTTCACAAATACCTTATGGGCATAAAAATAAAACATGGAAAATTGCAAAGACAAATAAAAGCTATAACCAAATATTCACAAAACCAACTATAAACAAGTAATCAAGCATGTATAAAGCATAAAACATAAAATTCATCCATCAAAACTTCAAGTACTCAAAAATGCAAATATTAACAAGTAACTTAAACCAAAGAGAAATAGAAGCAAAAGTGATGTAATTAAAGAGAAATTAAAGAGTACTTACAAAAGATAAGCTAAATCCAAAATCAAAGCTTGCTATAAAATTCTACAATGGAGATGGAAATGAAACCCTAAGAGAGCATTTCTACACTACTCCTACTCCTACTCCTAATACTATGAAAAATGTCCAAATTGAGGCCTCCTAAGCTAATGCCTTCATAAGTGTTGAATTTCCCTTGATATAGCATCAATATTCAACCTTCAAGCCTTCCAAAATGGGCCAAAAGCCTTCACAAATCGTGCAGCATATTTTTCATTAATGAAATCACGTGCAGGGACCTGTGCGTACGTACACTTGGCTGAATGTTGACATGTGCGTACGCACAGGTTGTCGTGCGCACGCACACATGCAAATCTCTTCTTGTGCACACGCATGCTTGCTTGTGCGCACGCACACTTCGCTGTGTGTGCTTTTCCTTGTTTTCTTCATGTGTTCTCCCTTCTACATGCTTTATTCCATTTTTCTTAGCCAATCTTGCCTAGATGACCTGAAATCACTCACAAAACATATCACGTCATCGAATGGCATAAAAGTGGAATTAAATTACTCAATTTAAGCACAAAAATACATGTTTTCACTTTTAAGTCCAAATTGAGGAGAAATCACAAAAATATGCTATTTTGGTGCTTTAATGTGAGTTTATGTGATAAAATCCATCCAAATTGAGTCAAAATATATCAGAAAATATGGACTCATCAAAAGCCGAAGGAAATCCTAGAACTTCCTACATACAATTAAATCTTATAAACGTAACTAAGCCTTGAAATAAAATAGGCAACTAGCTAAGGGTCTTCAGTCTATCTAAAATTCTCCTTTTCAAATCCTCCGAGCCTCCTAACCGCCACCGGAATCAATTGTTACAAACACATTTATTACATAGAAGAAAATGACAGGTAGGAACATATACAATAGATAAACAAGTAGCAAGTAATTATGCAATTAATTAGGCATTCCAAACAAAACACACCAAACAAACATATAGATGCATATGATGCATGCCTGTCCTATTGGCTGATGAGTCTCATCTGTTGGTTATAAAGCCAACCCGACAAGTCCTGGTAGCTAATTATTAGACTATCCTTCTGTCGTGCATCCCCAACTTGAGTAATTCCCAATCATAATCATATAACACCCACACTGGTGTTTATTCATGGGGGCGAGCTCATCCAGAACTTTCACAGTGTCCGACCACACTTATGACATAGGGTCAGCAGAGTATCGAGTCTCAACCTGGAGCACGTGGTGGCTAGCCATTGCTTTCACCAAGAGAAACTCGTATCTCAGATATTTGAAAGTGCATCAAATCATATTATCAATCAATAATCATATACATATTCATACTCAGTCATAATTCAATATTTAGCACAGCCCTCTGACTCATAACATAATCCAAAACCAGCCATAATTCATTCTCAAAAACAGCCATTCAGCTCGAAATGTAAACAACACTTCCACCAACATTATCAACAACTCAAATAATCACCATTAGTCATGGTTCATCACTAATTCCCACCTTACTTTATCCACAAGTTATCTTCCTCACAGTCCTCACTATACTTCATTACCCACAATCCACCTACCAGGCTTTAAACAAGAGAACATAAGGTTTTGAAAGCTGGAGGAATGCCTTAGAAATCAAAAATCAAAATTTGGAGGAAAACAGGGATCCGCGTAAGCGAACCATGTCACACACACGCAGGAGTGCAATTTTTCCCACTATGCATATGCATTCCCTCGTTCGCGTACGCAGGTGCGTTGGACAGAATCGAACGCTCGCGTATGAATCCACATTTCCACGTACGCGAGGGTTCCTTTTGCCCATGCTGCGTACGCAGTACATGCCCGCGTACGCATGCATGCCAAACAGAAACGCACATCCGCGTATGATGGGGTCCGCGTACGCATGTATAGCAGAAGTTTCAAAAAGCTGCTAAGTCTAGAATTTTCAGCTTTGTACACCAAACTTTGATCGAGCATAACTTCTTTATTTTAAAATATTTTTTCTCTGTTCTTCAAACGACGTAAACATCTCGAACCAATTTTCTTTCTAAATCAGTTTAATACAAAATGGAGGTCTGGAGATCAAGTTATGCTCTGCCAAAGTTGGTCAAAATCATAGTTTTTGTAAAACTTTACAAGACCTCCATTTTCAAAACATACCAATTTCAATCCCTTTTAAAATCAACCCAAACCCTTACCAATTCAGCATCCTTCATAACTCTCAACTCAATATTCCAAGTTCAATAATATACAATACACATTCATCATCTTACTAATTCTCTATTTTCATTAAATTCCAATCCAAAACTTCCAATTCCATAATATTCAATATACATCATCAAATATCCATATCAAATACAATGTCAACTTTAATTCAACCTTTATACATTCCAATCACCATCATATACAATTCACATGCATTATTGTTCATACCCTGGGTCGAGATGACCAAGTCAGGATGTTCAGTAACAAAGCGACCGACCTCTTTAGGTCATGCGGACCGACTTCTTTACGAAGAAGTCGGCCAAAGCGATAGGAAAAGCCCAAAGAAGGGCCCAAATCAAGGAATATGGCCCAGATCCAAAGGCAGCCCAAGCCGATAGAGACAAGGGCGGTTCCATGGAAGATAAGCTGACCTCAAACAAAAGATAAGAGAAGATAAGATAACTAACTTATCTTATCCACAGAAGGTCACATCTCGCAACTATAAATACACTAGAGCACCCAAGTATAACTCATACTCTGATTCTACTTAATACCTGCTTAATACCCTTGCTAACTTAAGCATCGGAGTCCCTTGCAGGTACCCCCACCCTCCGGAGACGAAGGATCAGTAGTGCAGCCAATCTAACAAGTCAGACGCGACGGCTCCGACCAGCACAGAAGATCTCATCCAAGATCGACCTCCAAGTTTCAAGTAACCTTCGGAACATTGGCGCCGTTGCCGGGGAGCCTAGAAGTCATCCCAACACCATGACGGACAACCATGACAACGACCACGACTCAGGTTTGGAAGATAGAACACCGCATAAGAACACAGATACTATACTTAAAGATACTCCGAAATCCAATGAAGACAAAAATTCATCAAATCCAGGGGCGGTAGAAGCACTTCAAAATCGATTAAAGCAACTTGAGAAAGAAGCCCAACATTAACGCGAAAAATAAAATATCTACATTGAGAGATAAGGCGGCGTCGAGAATTAGAAGATAAGCTTATGAAACTCGAAGCTGATCTCAAAACTAAAGCTACTCGACCCTCCACAGAGGATAGCTCTCAAAAAGATCAAGATCCATTCACCAGGGAAATTATGAAGACCAAAATCCCAAAAGATTTCAAACTTCTAGATATGACTCTATATGACGGCACCTCGGATCCTAACCACCATCTCAGCAACTTCAGAAGTAGAATGTACCTCACTGACGCCTCAGATGCAGTTCACTGCAAAGCCTTTCCAACAACTCTTACCAAGACAGCCATTAGATGGTTCGACAACTTACCTCCAAAATCCATCTCAAGTTTCGACGACCTGGCCAAAAAATTCCTGGCCCGATTTTCCATATAAAAGGACAAAGCCAAACATGCACCCAGCCTACTAGGGATCAAGCAAGGAGATCAGGAGAGTCTTCGTAACTACATGAAAAGATTCAACAAAACATGCATGGACATACAAAGTCTACCAACAGAAGCTGCCATCATGGGCCTCATAAATGGCCTACGAGAAGGACCATTTAACCAATCTATATCAAAGAGGTACCCGACATCCCTAGACGAAGTACAAGAACGGGCGCAGAAGTACATCAACATGGAGGAGAATTCTCGACTTGGGGAAACCTTGAGGTTCGGTTCTGCCTACCGAGATAAAGATAAAGAAGCCAAGAAAAAAGAAGATCGCTTCGGAGAAAAAATAAAAAATATCATAACTACACCCCTCTTAGGGTATCCTTGGTAGATATTTACAAAGAAGTCTGCCATACGGAAAAAATACCCCCAGCTTGGCCACTAAAAGGCAAAAGAGGAGGAGGAAATCGAAGCGAATACTGTGAGTATCATCGAGTCCGAGGACATTCCACCAACGAATGCTTTGAATTGAAAAACGTCATAGAGAAATTAGTTAGGGAAGGAAGATTAGATCGGTTCCTGGCCAATCGGGACGAAGAACCAAAAAGAAGAAGAATGGATGAAGATGCCAGACGATCTGAACGATCACCCCGCACACCGGAGAGACACGTTCACGTAATACACGGTGGATTTGCTGGAGGAGGAATCTCTAAATCATCTCGCAAGCGACACCTCAAAGAAGTATACCATGTCGAAGGAAAGAAAGAGGCACCAGATATCCCAGCAATCACGTTTACCAAAGAAGATGCATCCGGAATCATCCTGGGACACGACGACCCTATGGTCATCACAATCATATTGGCAAACGCCAACCTCCACTGTACATTAATTGACCAAGGAAGCTCCGCCGACATTCTATTCAAAACTGCCTTCGATAAGCTCGGCTTAGAGGAAAAAGAGCTAAGAGCATACCCGAACAGCCTGTTCGGACTTGGGGATACCCCAGTACAGCCACTAGGATACGTATCGTTACACACAACCTTTGGAAAGGGGAACCAATCCAAGACACTTAAGATAGACTATATCGTGGTCGACGTAAGCTCAGCCTACAATGCCTTAATAGGTCGGACAACGTTAAATCAACTCGCAGCAATAGTTTTAACTCCACATCTATGTATGAAACTCCCAACTACAGAAGGGATAGCTACAATAAAAGCAGATCAAAAGATGGTGCGTCGCTGTTATAACGAAAGTCTAAATCTCTGAGGCGAAGGAGGAGAGTTCCACACAATCGAACTCGGTGGAGATTAGAGACGAGAAGAGCTCCGCCCATGACCCGAAGGAGAAATAGAAAGAGTCCAGATCGGAGATACCTCAGACAAAACAACTAATATTGGCACGATCCTGAAAGGAGACGCAAAAGAATCACTAATACAGTTTCTACGAGATAATGTTGATCTCTTTGCATGGAAAGCTGCCGACGTGCCAGGCATAGATCCCGAACTAATGAGCCACAAGCTGGCAGTTGATGTGTGGAAAACGATCCAACACAAAACTCACTGGCAAGTGTACCGGGTCGCATCAAGTAATAAAACTCACGGGAGTGAGGTCGATCCCACAGGGATTGAAGGATTGAGCAATTTTAGTTCAGTGGTTGATTTAGTCAAGCGAATCATTTATTGGTTGAGTGATTTTGTATTCAACAGTAAGTAAATAGCAGGAAATGTAAAGGGAGAGGGATGAATTGCAGAATTTAAAGAGAACTGAAAGTAAAGGTGCTGAATCTTAAAGAACAAGAAATTAAATGATTGAAACTTAAAATGCAAGAAATATAAATTGCAGTAACTTAAAGTGCAAGAAATATAAATTGCTTGAATGGAAAAAGGGAGTTGAGGACTGGAAATTCAGAATTTAAGCAAGGGAAATTAAATTGTAGCAATTAATAAAGCAGAAGATGAATTGGAAGTAACTAGAATTCAAACAGGAAATGAAATTAAATTGCAAGCAGGGGTTCACAGAAGAACCAAAAGGAAAATGAGATCTCAGGGCTCCAGAGACTAGATAGCAAAGTCTAGATCTCAATTGCCTTCCCAGATCCAAGTTCACAAAGCAATTAACAAGAAATTAAAGAAGAAGCAGCAAAGAAAATGTAATTGAACTCAATTATGCAGCAAGGAAATTAAAGAGATCTTGAATGGAGATTGAGACAGAAATTCCTCAATTCTTCACACCCAAGACTCAAACAAGAAAAGTTAAAATGCTCAAGCAAGAACGAGGAAGAAGAGAGATCAATTCTCCTCCCCAATTCTCTGAAATCTCAGTTCCTAGCTCTCAATGAAGTCTCAGAATTCAAAAATCAAAAGAAGGTTCAAAAGTTCAAAGTAAAGTAAAAGTTCAAAGCTCAAAAGAAAGGTCCTAATTACATCAAACTATCTCCTATTTATACACTTTCTATTCTTGGATCTTGGGATTTGGATGGGCTTTTGATTTGGTGAAGAAATGAATTAAATTGGATTTTTAATCCAATTTTCAGCCCATGAAAAATTGGCTTCCAGGAGGCTGCCCTGCCCTTGTGGAGGGCAGGGCAGGAAAGTGTGCGTGCAGCCCTTGTTGCGTGCGTGCTTGGTGTGTGATGCTGCAGGATGCTGCCCTGCCCTTGTGGAGGGCAGGGCAGAGTTTTTTGGTGCGCCAGATTTTGCTGCCCGTGCGTGCTGCTGCTGCCGAGACTCCCTTGGTGCGCCCAATCTTGTGCGCTGGCCGTGCATCACAAAATGCTGCCCTGTCCTTGTGGCGGGCAGGGCAATGTTTCCAAAAGTGAAGTCCCACATTCGAAACTCGGTGGAGGCACATGTTGCTTCTTTTTCCTTGGTTTTCTTGGCACCAAAGTCATGCTTAGTTCCTTGTTTCCTCATGGTGCCGTGTTCGATTCATGGAGAATGAAAGCAAGCCACTTTTTGCTTGATCTTATTGTGCTTGAGCGCTACTCCCTTCCTCTTTGTCCTTGGGTTCGAAACCCATAGGAAGCATTATGAAGCAATTCCTTTTAAATTTTTCTTAGGTGAAGCCCGACATTGCTCTTGTAGAGGGCAGGGCAGAGTTGTTTTTCAAGGCTTGGTTCATTATGTTGCTCTCCTGGAGGGCAGTGTGCCCTTGTGGAGGGCAACATTTGCTTCCTCCTTCTATGCGCCGCACTCTTTTCTCCTTGGGCCACGCTTTCTTAAGCCACGTTTTTCCTTTTTTTCTTTCTTTCTTCACCTATAAGAAACCAAAACAACCACTCAAAGTATCACTAAATTCACAAGGTTTATAATTCATTAAAAATCAATTAATTCTTGCTCAAACCTCATGATTTAGCATCAATTTAATGGTAGTTGCTTGATTTAAAGAAGTTATGCATTTTCATTCCAAATCACTTACTTAGGATGCAAGAAAGTGCATAAAGTCTAATAAAACTAGTGAAATTAGCTTGAAAAATGGGTATATGATGACTTGTCATCACAACACCAAACTTAAATCTTGCTTGTCCCCAAGCAAGCATCAAAACTAAGAGAAAATGAAATGAACAAGAAGAGAAAACATATCCTTATTAAGCATATAACATAACTTGGTTTATGGAGTTTTTATGCAGACAATGACAACCCAAGTTATTGTTTGCTGTTACATAATATACATCTTTCCTCAAAGGCTTACTAAACTTGCTGTTATAAGGTTTATTCTTTCTTTGCTCCCTTGCTAACTTTTCTTTTCTCATTTTGCTTAACAAGCTTATTATTCTTTGAAGGCTTGGTGTCTAATGTTGTAGTAGTAGCCTTTGGCTTTATTTTTACTCAACATCTTTCCACCACAGACACATGGCTCACTATTTCCTCCTAGGATCATTGATGCCCAGCATCTCTTTGGATAACTAAATGTTCTGTATCTAGGTTGCTCTTTATTGTGGACTTTCAATTGGCCATCCCAAATCAGTTGATCTAAGTGACCGGGTTTTGAAATACCCCTCAGAATTTACTTATCCAAGCATATCCTAGTACAAGAACACCACAGGCATATGTCCTAGGGTCCAAGCTATTGGTGTCCAACCTTTATTCTTTGTTTTTCTTGCCACATTGGCTTTTTCTTCTTCCTTTTCTTTCTGTTTTATTTTCTTCTGTTCTCAAGGGTTTTTTTTATAAGAACCTTTATAACAGCAAGCTAGCTCACACTTCAATGAAAATGATACTATGCAACAATTATTTCATGAGTTATGCATTTAATCAAACACATACACCACCATTAACTTCCATTCTAACTTATGTAACATTGGATATTTACTTTCCAATTCAAACAATTCTCTTTTATTCAAGCAAATGGGAAACATAACAAAATTCAGCCCGGTGATGGATGACAAGAAAAATTCAGATTTAGCATTTCTCTAGCTATTTATTAAGTGACAAAGAAAAATAAAATAAAAATGCACGAAGTAAAAGAAATAAACAATGGAGGCATATCATGTTTCAGACATGCATCTCCTTATTAGGGGTATGAAGGAAGAAGTATGAAAGAACTTTGCCACCTTCTAATGATTGTGGCTGCCGCTTGATTCTCCCTTTTTCTTCTTTCTCTTCCCTAGCTTGGAGTATTATCGGACTTCTTCACCAGGGCATCTTCTATCCCAGACAGAATCTAAGAGCCCTGAGAGTCCAACTTCTTCCAATCTGTTAAGTGTTAACTCCGTATAATGATGAGACCTTGCTTTTTGCTTGGCTTCAAATTCAGGGCATTGCTCAAATGGCTTGATCTGTGGATTGAGTGTTGGGAAATTGTGGGTCAAATACTCCAACCTTGCTTGTATGTTTTCATCATTCTCCATTCTTTGCACATATCTAATTTCTTCCATAGTGTGATGAATATTCTTCCATTGATACAGGTTGTGACTATATTCTTCCATTGATACAGGTTGTGACTATATTCCCCTTGCAAGATCTCATCAGGATTGTTTTCCATCTGCAATCTGGTCTCATAACTAGGCTCTGCATAAGTTATGGTTCTCAACTTTAGGGCCCTAGTGATGGCTGCTGGACTGAAATCCACTTCAACTCCTCTGACATAACTTGTGTAAGGGGCACTATCTTTGTTCTCTTTTACAGCATTTGCATAGAACTCCCTGATCATGACTGCACTGATGTCAACGAGAGGAGCACATAAAAGTTCCCACCTTCTTTCTTTAGTGATTTGCCTCATGATGGTGTATTCCCCGTCCTTCAACTCAAGGCCCTTCTCATAGATAACATTCTTTGTCTTCATGAATCTATGATATCTTCCTTCATGGAACTGGGACCTAAATTTTCTTGTATCATATGATGGAGGCTCGGTCACCATTGGTTCCTTTCCCGGTCTTCTTTTGGAACTTGAGGAAGCCATTAGCTTTGAGGTGAAAAGGAAGGAGAAATAGAAGTAAAAGGAGAATGTGTTGTGTTTGGGATGATGCTCGGTTTTGTTGTGCAAGAAAAAAGAATTGTTGGCTTTAGTTTTGGGAGTAGAGGAGATTATGGTTTAAAAATGAAAGTAGTTTGAATGAATGTATAAGCCATTTAGTGCTAACGGCTATTTATAAGCCGGTTCTTCAAACTTTCCAATAAAACCATAATAAATGAGGAAGGAGTTCGTTGGTGCTCATGAAGGGTTGAGATTGAGTTGATCATATAGAAGGTTTATGGATTGAATGGTCTTCATGCCTTGTTGAGGCTTTGACGAGGATTCTCTTCTCATTGGTTGCATGCATTTAGGTATTCGATGATGCATGCATGCAAATTCTGCTTCCCAAGGAGCGCATTTCTCTAGGCACATGTGACCACTCCTCACTTAGCTTGTCCTAGCCGTGGCCCCTCCTTGTATTTGTCTTCAATCTCTTCCTCCTAAATAAACCAAAACAGCTAGCTTTAGAACATTAATATATACGTTGGCAAGTGATTTGCAATAAAGAAGAAAGTTGTTTTTGAATTGATATTTTATATTTCAAAAAAAAAATGATGCATGACCCCTTTCTGTATGATTTTGATTCCATGAATAGAAATGATCTTCTGAACAGTGTTACGCATGCAGACACCAAACTTAGTGTTTGGTCATATGCTTCATCAAAAATGATTATGCATATGTTCTAAGGATAGCACCCCTTCTTTTGAAAAACAAATATTGGGTGTGCCTTAAGGCACACCAAACTTAGAAGTCTGACTTATGCTCTAAAACAATGTATGCATTTATCAAGTATGAAAGTTCAAAATCATGCTCAGGAAATCATAGCTTATTGGATAAAAGAAAAGACAGAAATCTTAAATCATGGGTTGCCTCCCATGAAGCACTCTTTTATTGTCACTAGCTTGACATTGAACTCCCTTTAGGGTGGTTGATGCTGGTGATGTCTCAACTTGTCCCCTCTCACTGTAAGCTTCTCTGTATGCCTTGATGCTCAATTTCAATGTGCTCAAGAGAGAGTACTTGGTTGACAATGTAATGATATTCTGTTCCCAGCTGTTGATATACTAGTTGCACCTTGTCACCTTTGGAAAATCCTTCAGTTGGGATTTTCTTATTTTTCCACCCTTTGTAAGCCTTCTTCTTGTTCTTCATCTTTTTCTTTCTTGTTGATCTTTCTCCCTTGACAGTGACTTGAGTTGTGATACCTTCCTGTTTGTTTATTACCCCAACCTTTTTTTGAATTCCTTCTCCTTCTTGTACCTGCTCATTTTTCTGTTCTACTGCGTTGTTGGTTGCTTGCCTTGGAAGAAAGTCACTACTTGTCTTGCTTATTTCTTCTTTACTTTGTGATTCTGGAAATACTTTCAGGGTGATGCTTTCTTCATGCATCCTGAGGGTTAGCTCTCCCTGCTCTATATCTACAATAGCTCTAGCAGTGGCAAAAAATGGTCAACCAAGTATTATGGAGTCATTCTCATTCTCTGCTGAATCTAGGATCACAAAATCTGCAGGAAAGATGAACTTGTCAACCTTAACTAAAAGGTTTTCAATCAACCCTTTAGGATACACCACTGATTGGTCCACCAATTCCAAGGACATCTGTATTGGTTTCACTTCTCCTATGCCAAGCTTTTTCACTAAAGAAGATGGAATTAGATTTATACTTGCTCCTAAGTCACACATCCCCTTATTGATACATAGGCTTCCAATAGTGCAAGGCAAGAAGAAACCTCCAGGATCTTCAAGCTTGGGAGGGAGCCCTTTTCTGATTAATGCACTGCATTCTTCAGTGAGCAGCACAGTCTCTTTTTCAATCCAACTCCTTTTCTTGTTGATAAGCTCTTTTAAGAACTTGGCATATAGAGGCATTTGCTCCAATGCTTCAGCCAAGGGTATGTTGATCTCTAACTTCTTGAAAATCTCAAGGAATTTAGAAAAGTGTTGGTCCTTAATCTCTTTGTGAAATCTTTGGGGATAAGGCAGTGGAGGTGTCAAGTTTTTCTCCACTTGATGTTGTCTTGGATTTGGTTCTTCCATGATCTGCTTTCCCTTCTTCAGATTTTGTGGTCTATCTTCTTTTTCTTGAGGTTGATTCTGAAGGTGATTGCTTGCTGTTGCATCTTCATCACTGGCTACCTCTTTTTCAACTTGTTTCTTGTCACTTTCCTTGGGTTTCTTGGTGGCTTCTTCATCTTTCAGCAGGATTCTTCCACTCCTTAACTGTATTGCCTTGCACTCCTCTTTTGGATTAGGAATGGTGTCACTTGGTAGTGAGCTTGATGGTTTTTCAACAGAAATCTGCTTGGAGATTTGCCCAATCTGCCTCTCTAGGTTCTTCATGGATGCTTCTTGGTTCTTTGTTGTCAATTCTTGGTTCTTCATTATCTTCTCTATGAGCATCTCTAGATTAGTAATCCTCTGAGAGTCTTGTGAGATTGGTTGGTTTTGGGGTGTTGATGGATGATGGTAGGTGTTTTGGTTAGTTGGGTGGTTATTGGGTGGATAATGGTTAGAGTTGGGATAAGTGTTTTGTGGTTTTCTGTATGTGGTTTGGTTAGTGTTTGGCTGGTTGTTTTGATTTGTGTTTTTCCAATTGTTTTGATTTGAGTTCCTTTGCCATGGCTGTTGAGTTTGATTGTGGTTGTCTCCCCATCTGAGGTTGGGATGGTTTTTCCAAGAAGGATTGTAAGTATCACCATAGACTTCATTTGTTCCAGGATTTTGGTTGTGCATGTATTGGACTTGCTCTTGCTGTTGCTCCTCTTGAATTTCTTCATGTTGCCCCCATGTGGTTGATGGCTGGCTTGTGTTGACTGCTGCAACTTGGAGACTATCAATCCTTTTGGCCATTTGCTCAAACTGTTGTTAAATTTGCTGTTGCATCATTTTGTTCTGAGCTAAGATTGAATCCACTCCTTCCAACTCTATTACTCCTTTCCTTTGTGATAGTTGGCGTTGCCTTTGGTGAGCAAAGAAATATTGGTTGTTAGCCACCATATCAATGAGGTTCTGAGCTTTCTCTGTAGTTTTCATGAGTTGTAATGAGCCTCCAGCTGAATGATCAAGTGCTTCTTGAGACTTCAGAGTAAGTCCCTCATAGAAGTTCTGCAGCTTGTCCCACTCAGTGAACATCTCTGGTGGACATTTCCTCAGCAGTGCCTTATATCTTTCCCATGCTTCATATAAATTTTCAACCTCCATTTGAGTGAATGTCTGCACCTCAGTTTTTAATCTTATGATCCTTTGAGGGGGATAAAATTTGGCAAGAAATTTGCTCACCAAGTCATCCCAAGTGTTGATGCTCTCCTTTGGAAATGTTTCTAGCCATTGAGTGGCTTTGTCCCTGAGAGAGAATGGAAAGAGCAGTAACTTGTAGCTGTCAGGAGGCATACCATTGGTTTTGACAGTGTCACAAATCCTCAAGAAGGTAGATAGGTGTTGATTTGGGTCCTCTAATGGCCATCCTCCAAAAGAGCAGTTGTTTTGGACCAAAGTGATGAGTTGTGGCTTTAGTTCAAAGTTGTTTGCATTGACATTAGGGGTGAGAATGCTACTCCCATAGTGTCTAGCATTTGCAAATGTGTAGGAAGCCAGTAGTCTTCTTTGTTGTGGGTTATTGTTAACTCCTCCTTCTGGTTGATTGGGATTTGATGGATCTCCTTCCATCTCTTGAAATTCCTCCTCAGATTCTTCCTCTCCAACGATGTTCTTCCCTCTTTCAGCTCTTCTTATTCTTCGAAGAGTTCTTTGGTCAATTTTAGAGAGGATAGGGGAAGATCTTCCTGTACCTGACATACACATAACAATAAACACACAGATCCAGAAAACCAGTGAAACTTCAATCTATTGCTAGAATGAAGTTTTAGTTAGTTTAAGCAAAAATTCAAACAGTTAGTGTGTTAGTCAAAATTAAAGAAACTGAAAAGAAAAAGTGCTTGATCTAGACCTCCACTTCACTTAATCATTGTCAATCTATTTCAATCCCCGGCAACGGTGCCAAAAACTTGATGTGTGGAAAACGATCCAACACAAAACTCACCGGCAAGTGTACCGGGTCGCATCAAGTAATAAAACTCACGGGAGTGAGGTCGATCCCACAGGGATTGAAGGATTGAGCAATTTTAGTTCAGTGGTTGATTTAGTCAAGCGAATCATGTATTGGTTGTGTGATTTTGTATTCAACAGTAAGTAAATAGCAGGAAATGTAAAGGGAGAGGGATGAATTGCAGAATTTAAAGAGAACTGAAAGTAAAGGTGCTGAATCTTAAAGAACAAGAAATTAAATGACTGAAAATTAAAATGCAAGAAATGTAAATTGCAGTAACTTAAAGTGCAAGAAATATAATTTGCTTGAATGGAAAAAGGGAGTTGAGGACTGAGAATTCAGAATTTAAGCAAGGGAAATTAAATTGTAGCAATTAGTAAAGCAGAAGATGAATTGGAAGTAACTAGAATTCAAACAGGAAATGAAATTAAATTGCAAGCAGGGTTTCACAGAAGAACCAAAAGGAAAATGAGATCTCAGGGCTCCAGAGACTAGATAGCAAAGTCTAGATCTCAATTGCCTTCCCAGATCCAAGTTCACAAAGCAATTAACAAGAAATTAAAGAAGAATCAGCAAAGAAAATGTAATTGAACTCAATTATGCAGCAAGGAAATTAAAGAGATCTTGAATGGAGATTGAGACAGAAATTCCTCAATTCTTCACACCCAAGACTCAAACAAGAAAAGTTAAAATGCTCAAGCAAGAACGAGGAAGAAGAGAGATCAATTCTCCTCCCCAATTCTCTGAAATCTCAGTTCCTAGCTCTCAATGAAGTCTCAGAATTCAAAAATCAAAAGAAGGTTCAAAAGTTCAAAGTAAAGTAAAAGTTCAAAGCTCAAAAGAAAGGTCCTAATTACATCAAACTATCTCCTATTTATACACTTTCTATTCTTGGATCTTGGGATTTGGATGGGCTTTTGATTTGGTGAAGAAATGAATTAAATTGGATTTTTAATCCAATTTTCAGCCCATGAAAATTGGCTTCCAGGAGGCTGCCCTGCCCTTGTGGAGGGCAGGGCAGGAAAGTGTGCGTGCAGCCCTTGTTGCGTGCGTGCTTGGTGTGTGATGCTGCAGGATGCTGCCCTGCCCTTTTGGAGGGCAGGGCAGAGTTTTTTGGTGCGCCATATTTTGCTGCCCGTGCGTGCTGCTGCTGCCGAGACTCCCTTGGTGCGCCCACTCTTGTGCGCTGGCCGTGCATCACAAAATGCTGCCCTGCCCTTGTGGCGGGCAGGGCAATGTTTCCAAAAGTGAAGTCCCACATTCGAAACTCGGTGGAGGCACATGTTGCTTCTTTTTCCTTGGTTTTCTTGGCACCAAAGTCATGCTTAGTTCCTTGTTTCCTCATGGTGCCGTGTTCGATTCATGGAGAATGAAAGCAAGCCACTTTTTGCTTGATTTTATTGTGCTTGAGCGCTACTCCCTTCCTCTTTGTCCTTGGGTTCGAAACCCATAGGAAGCATTATGAAGCAATTCCTTTTGAATTTTTCTTGGGTGAAGCCCGACATTGCTCTTGTAGAGTGCAGGGCAGAGTTGTTTTTCAAGGCTTGGTTCATTATGTTGCTCTCCTGGAGGGCAGTGTGCCCTTGTGGAGGGCAACATTTGCTTCCTCCTTCTATGCGCCACACTCTTTTCTCCTTGGGCCACGCTTTCTTAAGCCACGTTTTTCCTTTTTTTCTTTCTTTCTTCACCTACAAGAAACCAAAACAACCACTCAAAGTATCTCTAAATTCACAAGGTATATAATTCATTAAAAATCAATTAATTCTTGCTCAAACCTCATGATTTAGCATCAATTTAATGGTAGCTGCTTGATTTAAAGAAGTTATGCATTTTCATTCCAAATCACTTACTTAGGATGCAAGAAAGTGCATAAAGTCTAATAAAACTAGTGAAATTAGCTTGAAAAATGGGTATATGATGACTTGTCATCAGCAGTCTACCCGGGATCCCGGCCGGTACAACAAAGACGAAGAAAACTCGGGCCAGAACGGTCTCAAGCTGTAGAAGAACAAGTACAAGCACTACTAGATGCAGGGTTCATAAGAGAAGTTAAATACCCACTATGGTTAGCAAACGTCGTCTTGGTGAAAAAGTCAAATGGGAAGTGGCGAATGTGCACTGACTACACCAACCTCAACAAAGCCTGCCCAAAAGACCCTTATCCACTTCCAAGCATTGATGCTCTAGTAGATGCCTCATCAAGATATAAGTATCTCTCATTCATGAACGCATACTCAGGCTACAACCAGATTCCAATGTATCCACCAAATCAAGAAAAAACCTCGTTTCTCATACCAAAAGCAAATTATTGCTATATCGTAATGCCTTTCGGCCTTAAGAACGTGGGAGCCACTTATCAAAGGCTAATGAATAAAGTCTTCTCAAAACACATCGGAAAAATCATGGAGGTCTATGTGGGCGACATGTTGATAAAGACACAAAGTGAGGAAACATTATTAACTGACTTGGTTCAAGTGTTCGACACCATACGGAAGCACGACATGCGACTCAACCCGGCTAAATGCACCTTCGCAGTGGAAGCAGGTAAATTTTTGGGCTTTATGCTCACACAAAGAGGAATCGAGGTAAATCCAGATAAATGCCAGGCCATACTCAACATGAAAAGCCCAACCTGCCTCAAAGAGGTACAACAACTCAATGGGAGATTAGCGGCCTTGTCCATATTCCTAGCAGGGTCAGCAATAAGATCCCTCCCCTTCTACGCTGCCTTAAGGAAGGGAAAGAACTTCGAGTGGACAACAGAATGTGAACAAGCCTTCTGAGACTTTAAAGAATTCTTGGGACAGCCCCCCATCCTATCTCGACCACGAGAGGGAGAACCACTCATACTGTACTTCGCAGTAGGAAGTCGGGCAATGGCCTCAGCACTAATCAGAGAATACGAAGGGGGACAACAACCCGTCTACTTCATTAGTAAAGCACTACAGAGGTCAGAGCTGAACTACCAGAAAATAGAGAAGTTCGCCTACGCTCTGATACTCACATCCCGACGACATCGCCCATACTTCCAAGCACACACCATCAAAGTTCGGACCAACCAGCCCATAAAAGGGATACTGCAGAAAACAGATCTAGCAGGAAGAATCCTACAGTGGGCAATTGAGTTATCCGAGTTTGACCTCCAATACGAGGCGTGGACAGCCATCAAATCACAATACCTAGCCGACTTCATTGTAGAATTCACGGACACCACGGAAATCCTCATAGAGTGGAACATATACGTGGACGGTTCCTCGAATAAAGCTGGAAGCGGTGCAGGTGTGATAATCGAAAGCAACCAAGAAA
Source organism: Arachis hypogaea (assembly GCF_003086295.3). Classification (NCBI taxonomy): domain Eukaryota; kingdom Viridiplantae; phylum Streptophyta; class Magnoliopsida; order Fabales; family Fabaceae; genus Arachis; species Arachis hypogaea. The sequence continues at coordinate 86,278,950 of NC_092041.1, forward strand.
CCCAACTTGAGCTTTCCCTGAAATTCGGATTCCCGGCCTCAAACAACCAGGCAGAATATGAAGCATTATTAGCTGGTTTGAAGCTGGCTAGGGAAGTTGGAGCTCAGAAACTCAACATCTACAGTGACTCACAAGTCGTTACCTCGCAAATAACGGGAAGCTACCAAGCCAAAGATCCTACCATGAAAAAATATTTGGATAAAACCAAAGAACAGCTCAGACAACTCGGGGAATATAGGATCTGCCACATACCCCGTGAGCAAAATACCCGAGCAGACGCACTCTCAAAACTAGCCAGCACCAAACCAGGGGGCAACAATAGAAGCCTCATCCATGAAATACTGCAGAACCCATCAATATCGGAAGAAGAAAAAATCCTAGCCATAACAGGTCGGGATCAAGGATGGATGACCCTCATAATTAACTACCTCAAAACAGAAGCGCTCCCCACAGATGAAAAGGAGGCAAAGAGGTTAAAAAGGGAGGCACAGTACTACACTATCATAAACAACATTCTATACAAAAGAGGAATCTTGACACCATTGTTAAAATGCGTACCGACTTCCAATACAAAGGAAGTCTTGGAGGAAGTACACAGCGGCAGAGGGGGCCCGCCCTTTTTTCTTGATGAAAATGATGAGCCTTCTTTCCCTCTAGAGTGGCAGAGGGATGTAAGAGTGTCTCGCTATACCTTGGAGATGCTTGATGATGTTGAGCGTGCCTTTTTGTTCTTGAGGATATATGGGGGAAACCACCCCATCTTGATACAAAAAGGTTTTTGAATGACCCGTCCTTAGTTCGGGCTATTTTGGGTACTTGTCTGACTTGTCTCTTATACTTGTTTCTTAATTTTTTCTTCCTCTTGTTGTGACTGTAACTCTTTGCTATGGCTGATTCTATATTTGCAGAGATGTCAAAGAACAACGACTCCATGAAGGCCTTTAAAAAAGCAAAGAAGGCAACTGCTGCTCTGAACATCTCGGCCAAAGTGGCCGGCGAGGGATCTTCTCAGGTCTCCGTGAAGCCTCCTGTGCCGAGTTCTCCCGGGCCGAGGAAAGCAATTCCTACTCCTCGGTTTCGTCAGGTCGATCCTCCACAGATTTCTGCCATTGCTTCTGGTGTTCCTCCCTTAAAAAAGCAAAAAACATCCGAGCCCTTTAACCTGGATGCCCCGGATTTTGATGCTATTGAGTTTGTTGACCAGCAAATTGCCCCCTATGGTGGGCTCTCCATGGACGACGTGTCTCTTCTTCAGTATCTGGATTTTATCACCAAAAGTAGTGTGAAAATGGCACATATGGGTGCAACTATTTTCTGAACAGTTCAGGGGATCCCGATTCATGCCACAAAATCCTTCATGGAGGAGGCCAAATCAGAATTTGATCGAATCAAGGGTCTGAAGGATGAGTTGGAGGTGAAGTTGGCGAAGGTAGAGAAGGAGCTGGAGGGTGAGAAGGCCAGCTCTATTGCTTTGGCTGCTTCTTTGAAGTTGGCTGAGGACATGGCACTGAAGCACAAGGATAGCTATGTCTCAACTTATAGGGAATTAATGCATCTCCGGGATGATTTGAAAATTGCTCGGGTTAACTATGCCGAGCTTCAGGGTCACCTTGTGGGCAGCGTAACTGCCGCCTCCGAGAACCTGATGGAGCAGTTTCAGATTGTTGCTCCTGATGCTGACTTGACTCTCGTCAGCCTGGACAATGTTGTGAGGGATGCTAAGATTGTCCCTGATGACCAGGATGATGATGATGCTGACCCTCCCCCGGTGCCTTCTCTTAAAGTGTCGACCTCCTCGGTTCCTCCCGTTACGTCTGATCCGGATTGCTAGATTCTGAACCGGGATGATGGAACTGTAGATGTTGTGCCTATTCAGACTTGCCCTCCTTCTCCCCGTATTGATGCTGCCGGAAGGCTCCAGATCTTGGTTGACCTCCTTTTTTTAAGTATTTGTGTAAATAGCCCGGTTTGTGGGCTTTGAACTCTTTTTTGTAAATGATGCTTTGTTGACTGTTGATACTCCAGTTGCTATTTTTAGCAACTTTATTTTGAAAGACAAAATGGTTTCTCTGGCTCTTGGGGTTGGCTTCAAGCGGCTTGTTGAGTCCTTGTTTTATGGTAACTGCGATATGCTTGCTTGCAGCTTTCTTTATCATTTACCTGGAATTTTCAGAGTTGTTTTTTATCCATCCCCTTTTGATTGCTTTTGTGGCAAGGTCAAGGTCTATCGGGTCGAATTATTTCCTCTCTTGTTGGTTGATCTTCTCAATTGATCTTTTCGAGCAACCCCTTGGGATTACTTTTTATAACTTTTTGTAGCTTTAGTCCGACTTCTTCATGTCGGTCCCCGTTTCGTTACTAGGTGATCCTTTTTTCTTAGATCTTGTTCAGATCTCTTTTGAGGTTTTACCTTTCGTAACTTTATCTTTTTCGGGCCGACTTCGTCATACCGGACTCTGTCAAGTTATTTGATAATCCTCTTTTCTGGACCTTGTTCAGGTCTCTTTCAGGGATTATCTTGTTTTGTAGGAGACGGACTTCGTTTGGTCGATCTCTTCTAAGTTGCTTTTGTAATCCTCTTTCTTGGATCTTTGTTAGGTCTCTTTCAGGGATTACTTTTACAACTTGTCTTGTAGGAGACCGACTTCGTTAGGTCGATCTCTTCTAAGTTGTTTTTGTGATCCTCTTTCTTGGACCTTTGTTAGGTCTCTTTCAGGGATTACTTTTACAACTTGTCTTGTAGAGGACCGACTTCGTTAGGTCGATCTCTTCTAAGTTGTTTTTGTAATCCTCTTTCTTGGACCTTTGTTAGGTCTCTTTCAGGGATTACTTTTACAACTTGTCTTGTAGGATACCGACTTCGTTAGGTCGATCTCTTCTAAGTTGTTTTTGTAATCCTCTTTCTTGGACCTTTGTTAGGTCTCTTTCAGGGATTACTTTTACAACTTGTCTTGTAGGAGACCGACTTCGTTAAGTCGATCTCTTCTAAGTTGTTTTTGTAATCCTCTTTCTTGGTCCTTTGTTAGGTCTCTTTCAGGGATTACTTTTACAACTTTTCTTGTAGGAGACCGACTTCGTTAGGTCGATCTCTTCTAAGTTATAGCAATTCCTCTTTAATAGGGTTGGCCAGACCTCTTTCCAGGGATTTGCTGATAACTTGGGTTGACTTGGTCTGACTTTTTAGTGTCGGTCAGTCTTTTTAAGTTATTATATAGCAATCCATAAGACCTCGTCAGGTTCTTTTGGGGATCACTTTCGATAACTTCTTGCATTATTTTGTGTTCATCTTTGCCAATTTGTAGATGGTGGTTTCTGTCCTGGTTTAATCGACCTTTAGGTGAATTGCGTTTTCACCTTTGTCAGTCGATCATTCCTATCAAGATCGTATAGTGAATTTGTTATTCACTTTCTGTTCGATCCGTTGCTTTATAATCGGACGATGAATGCTTCAGATTAATGCGTATTGAGAATTTGTAGAATATCTGAAATGTATTTTATTTAAAGAAAGTGCAAATGTATACAGGCTGGAGTTTTCATACCCTTAAGTCGGATTAAATCTCAATCTTGACGCCCCATTAAAAAACCTTTTTAGGAAAAAGAGTGCATCTTGTGATGAGACCTTTATCTTTCCTAACTATAGTACCTTCTTAGGTTACAGGCGTGCCATGATCTGGGGAGTTCTCGTCCCTCGAGTTCGGACAGTCTGTAGTATCCCTTCCCAAGTACTTCTGTGACTCGGTAGGGTCCTTTCCAGTTGGCTACCAGCTTTCCTTCTCCGGGTCGAGTTGTTCCAATATCATTTCGGATTAAGATGAGATCATTCTCAGCAAAACCTCTTGGCACTACCTTTTGATTATACCTGGAAGCCGTTCGCCATTTTAGTGCTTCTTCTCTGATCTGAGCTCTTTCTTGGATTTCTAGAAGTAGGTTGAGCTCTTCTCTTTGAAGTTGAGAGTTGGTTTGTTCATTGTAGTGGACTACTCGGGGAGACCCTTCCTCTACTTCTATTGGAATCATTGCCTCCACTTCGTATACTAATCGAAATGGTGATTCGTTCATAGTAGAATGGGGGGTTGTTTAATACGCCCATAGGACTTGTGGAAGTTCCTCGGCCCAAGATCCCTTTGCTTCTTGCAGTCTCCGTTTCAGTCCGGCCAATATGACTTTGTTGGCCACTTCAGCTTGTCCATTGGCTTGGGGATGTTCGACGGAGGTAAACTGGTGTTTTATATTCAAGTCGGCCACTAGTTTTCTGAAGCCTGCATCTGTGAATTGGGTGTCATTATCTGTAGTAATGGAGTATGGGACCCCAAACCTTGTAATGATGTTCCTATATAGGAATTTCCGACTTCTTTGAGCAGTGGCGTTGGCTAGGGGTTCTGCCTCGATCCATTTTGTGAAATAGTCTACCCCCACTATGAGGAACTTGACTTGTCCCGATCCTTGGGGAAAGGGTCCGAGAAGATCGAGTCCCCACTTTGCAAATGGCCAGGGTGAGGTCACGCTGATGAGCTTTTCCGGCGGGGCGATGTGAAAGTTGGCATGCTTCTGGCATAGTGGACATGTCTTTACAAATTCGGTAGCTTCCTTTCGTAGAGTTGGCCAATAGAATCCCGCCCGGAGTACCTTTTTAGTGAGAGCTTGCGCTCCGAGATGATTGCCGCAAATGCTGCTGTGTACTTCTTCCAAGACTTCCTTTGTATTGGGGGTCGGTACGCATTTTAACAATGGAGCTGAGATCCCTCTTTTGTATAGGGTGTTATTTATGATAGTGTAGTACTGTGCCTCCCTTTTTAACCTCTTTGCCTCCTTTTCATCTGTAGGGAGCGCTTCTGTTTTGAGGTATTTAATTATGGGGGTCATCCATCCTTGATCCCGGCCTGTTATGGCTAGGACTTTTTCTTCTTCTGATATTGATGGGTTTTGTAGTATTTCCTGGATGAGGCTTCTATTGTTGCCTCCTCGTTTGGTGCTGGCTAGTTTTGAGAGTGCGTCAGCTCGGGCGTTTTGCTCACGGGGTATGTGGCAGATCCTATATTCCCCGAGTTGTCCGAGCTGTTCTTTGGTTTTATCCAAATATTTTTTCATAGTAGGATCTTTGGCTTGGTAGCTCCCTGCTATTTGTGAAGTAACAACTTGTGAGTCGCTGATAAACCATTATTTTATAGTTTATATTGTGTTTAATTGTGTGGTTTTGTCGTGATCTTTACCCACTTATTCATCAATTTAGCATGCATTTAGATTTCCTTCTTGAATTTATTACATGTTTGAAAATTGCTTCCTAGAGACTTTAATTATTTAATTTTAATTCTCCTTTATTCCATTCGATGCCGTAATCTGTGTGTCAAGTGTTTCAGGCTTTATAGGGCATGAATGAGCGGAGATTGGAGAGGAAGCTAGCAAAAATGGAAGGAACACGAATTTGAGGAGATAACCAGCGAAAAGTGACGCAGTCGCATGGCTCAAGCGACCGCGCGAAGGAGCGCAAATCGCAGTGACGCGGCCGCATGGCTTGCGCGGCCGCGCGGATTGGAAAGCACAAGCAACGCGGTAGAGTGGGCGACGCGAACGCGTGAAGAGGAAAAGCGCTAGCGACGCGTCCGCATGGACGATGCGATCACGTGACATGCGCGATATGCATAAACTGCAGAATCTGAAACCAGCGACTTTGGACCCTATTTCGGCCCAGTTTTCGGCCCGGAACAGCAGACTAGAGTCAGAGAATATGCAGAAACAAGAGACACATTCATTGAGTAGTTTAGATCTAGTTTTTCACTCTCTTAGGTTTTTCTCTCTAGTTTTTAGAATTTTAATTTTCAATTGATCTTAGCATTGGAACATTGAGAAGAGTTATTTTCCTCATCAAGACTTCATCACTCTAGTTTGTTCTCTTAACTTGGTTTTATTCTTCCATGTTCTTTGTTATGTTCAATTTTGTCATTCAGATATTCTTATGATTAATTAATGCAAGGATTATTTCTTTTTAATTTAAATTCCATTCCAATAATCATGTCTTCTTTTAATTCCCTTTCATGTGCCATGGATTCTTTAATTACAATGCGTGAGTAGTTTCATTACTTGATGGGGAGTTGATTAAAAGGAACTCTTGAGTTGGAAGGATTTAAAGAAAAATTTGTAATTGGGTTAAATGTTGGATTGCTATCCTGTCACCGACGCCAATCCCTTTGAACTAAGTGGGTTGCAACTTGTGAACAAATCTGGCATTTCCACCTGTTTGACTTTCTCTTACCTAGTAAGGGATAACCAAACAGAACAACTATTAATTATAAATTAATCTTACAATCACACCATCAATGATAGAGATTCTAACCAATCAATTCCCAGTTAAGGCCTCTTATTTTTATTATTTAAAATTCCTCAATTTAAATCCCAATTTACTTAGCTCAACTCTTTTTGGAATATCTGATTAATAAAACAGCACATTTTTCTGCAACTCGTTGGGAGACAACCTGGGACTTAAAACTCCCAGTAATTTTAATTTAAACTTTCAGTGACATATTTCTAAATTGATAGGCAGATTTTCGGTGAGTTAAGAACTATACTTGCAACATAACCATTTTAATAAATTTTTAATTCACCAGCTTCTGCATCTCCATCAATTTTTGGCGCCGTTGCCGGGGAGTTGCAATAGAGTGCTTATTTTATTAATTAGAATTTATTTATTTGCATTTTCTTTAATTTTGCTACTATGAGCTGCGTGTTTCTTCTGTCGAATGATACGTTCACTTCCTGATCTGCGCTTGCTAATATTCGATCCTGAAATTGAAAGAATAATTTCACGAATAAGGTGAGAACAGCATAGGTTAGTCCGCTCTAAGGGCGGATCTGAAAGTGAATCTGAGGAAGAAACCAGCCCCCGTTCTACTGATTCGGTTGTTTTACGTGCATAAAACATGGCAGCTAGAAGAATTACCATTCAGGAGGAAGGAGCTCCTGATTTTACACTGTAACCGTTTCAAGCGCATCATCCAGCGGTAGCTATGAATTTTGAAATAAAGACCGCACTGCTAAATTTGATGCCGAAGTTTCATGGCCTACCTGCTCAAGAGCCTATCAAGCACTTGAGAGATTTCCAGGCAGCCTGTTCTACTGTCAGGCGTGATGGCACTGATGAAACTTCAATTCTGCTAAAAGCTTTTCCGTTCTCTCTTGAGGGAAAAGCAAGAGAGTGGTACTACACTCAACCTCTAGCAAACGTATCCAACTGGGATACACTCAGAAAGGAGTTCCTGGAGAAATTCTTCCCATCTGAAGTTACTGATAAACTGAGGAAGGATATCTCTACAATTGTTCAGGATGACAATGAGACTCTTTTTGAATACTGGGAGCGCTTCAATAATCTTCTGGAAGCATGGCCCCACCACATGATTGACAAGATCATGCTACTCAGCTATGTCACACATGGTATGAAGTCCCAAGATAAGACCACATTGGAAAGTGTCAGCAATGGGTTTATGAAGAAGTACAAGACCACTGATGAAGCTTGGCAATTGATCAGTGATTTAGCTGAATATACTCGGAATCACAGACAGAAGCAAGGCCGTTCAAGGGCCGTTGCAGAAGTATCTTCTAGCATATAGACTGCTGCTCTAAATCAAAGCATCTATGAAATGACCAACCTGCTGAAGCAAATGCAGTTAAATCAACAAACTCAGCAAACTCAACCGCAGTAAAACCAACAACTAGTTCCACAAAGAATTTGTGGAATTTGTGCTGATTACAGCCATTACACTGATGAATACCCGCAGCTCCAACAAGAAGACAACATGGTGGCATCCACTCACAACTTCTATGACCGCCCCAACTAAGGGTACAATCAAAGTGGAAATAATAACCATGGATGGCAGGACAATTCAAACCAAAATTGGAGGGACAACAATAATAGGGGAGGCAGAGATAATCAGGGAAATCAGAGGTGGAATAATTACAACAACAGGCAGCAAAATCAACCTTACCGAGCACCTCACCTAAGGCAAAACCAAGGACCACCGAACAACCAGCAGCAAACCTCTCAATTTACTCATTCTTCTGTATCTTCTAATGAAGAATTATTACAAGCTTTTGAGAAAAGACAACTGGCCATGGAAAATACCATCGTGAACAGTATTAACGCCAGTCTGAATGGTTTCACCTCTACTCTGTAAGCTTTTATGACACAACTTGGTTCAGCACAAAATTCCAGTAACCAACCTTCAAGCACCACTGGAATCCCCTCTCAACCATTACCCAATCCAAAGGGAGGCATTAATGCCATCACACTGAGGTCTGGAATCACACTGCAGGAGAGGAATCAGGAGGACCCACGCTCACCAGAATACGCCTCAGCTGAAGAGGTGGTAGAAACCGAAGATGTTGAAGAGGAAGAGGATATACAGGACATAGTTGAAGAAGAGATAGCTCAACCACAGGAAGAGGCACAAAAAGGGGCAGGCACCACAGAAAACACTACTCCCATTCCATTTCCACAACTTGCAAGGAAGCCTAGGAAGCAGCTGGAACCTGACCCTAAAATGGTAGAAATATTCAAAAAGGTTGAGGTAACTGTTCCCCTTTTTGATGTTATTCAGCAGGTACCTAAATATGCAAAGTTTCTAAAAGACTTATGTATCCATAAAGATAAAATTACTGAATTAGAAACTATTCCTTTAGGTAGTTCTATATCTGCTTTAATGGAAGGATTACCTGAAAAATGTAGTGATCCAGGTCCTCGCATAGTTAGTTGTACTATTGGTGGTGTAGTAATTTATGATTGCATGTGTGATTTAGGAGCATGTGTCAGTATAATGCCTTTGTCTATATATGATGTTTTAAGGCTCCCTCCCTTAAAAAGGTTGGCAGCTTATTTTGTGTTAGCAGATAAAAGCATTATTACAGTTGCTGGAGTTGCTGAAGATGTTTTAGTGAACATTAAAGGGCTCACATTTCCCACTGATTTTTATATCTTGGAGATGCCCCATAATGATTCAGATAAGCCATCATCAATCCTACTTGGAAGACCATTCCTGAAGACATCAAAATTCAAATTGGATGCTTTTTCAGGGACATACTCCTTTGAAATAGATGGCCGCATAGTAATCTTCAATCTGAATGGAGTCATTGACAACCCCCCAGAAGATCGTTCTATCTTCCAGTGTGATGTCATAGACGAAAGTGTGGCTGAAGTTCAAAAGGAAGAGTTTGAAGAGAGGCACACTGGACAAGGTCCAAGTGTGGGGACCCTCTTAACTGACAATGAGGACACTTCGCCATTTTCACAAGCCCCAAATAACCCAGAGCCTGTCTATGATCAAAAGTTAGAATTGAAACCTCTCCCTCCACATCTCAAATATGCTTACCTTGAGGATGAGCAGAAGCTTCCGGTTATTATTGCAAGAGAACTGACTTCTCAACAAGAAGAACAGCTACTTGATGTGTTGAGGAAGCATAAGAAGGCAATAGGGTGGAGTTTGGCAGACATAGTGGGAATCAACCCTCAAATATGCGAGCACAGAATATTTTTAGAAGAGGGAGCAAGACCTATCCGTCAACCACAAAGAAGATTGAATTCTACCATCTTGGAAGTTGTCAAAAAGGAAGTGACCAGACTATTGGAGGCCGGTATCATATATCCCATTTCAGACAGTGAATGGGTAAGCCCAGTGCAAGTGGTGCCCAAGAAGTCCGGAGTCACTACAGTGAAAAATGAGCATGGAGAGCTCATAGCAACTAGAGTTCAGAATGCTTGGAGAGTCTGCATTGATTACAGGCGTCTCAACCAAGCTACTCGTAAGGATCACTATCCACTTCCATTCATTGATCAAATGCTGGATCACCTGTCAGGTAAATCACATTATTGCTTTTTAGATGGTTACACAGGTTATTTCCAGATTCATATAGCTCCTGAAGATCAGGAAAAGACTACTTTTACATGTCCTTTTGGGACCTATGCTTATAAGAGAATGCCCTTTGGCTTGTGCAATGCACCAGCTACTTTCCAAAGGTGCATGATGAGTCTTTTCTCTGATCTTATTGAGAATTGTATGGAAGTTTTTATGGACGATTTTAGCGTTTATGGTGATTCTTTTAACCTTTGCTTAGATGGATTTTCTAGAGTATTAGATAGATGTATTAATACAAACCTTGTATTAAATTTCAAAAAATGCCACTTTATGGTAAAGCAAGGGATTGTATTGGGACATGTGGTATCTAATAATGGCATTTCTGTAGACCCAGCAAAGGTGAATGTTATTTCTAGTCTACCTTACCCCTCTTCTGTGAGGGAAGTCCGTTCGTTCCTTGGCCATGCAGGTTTCTACAGGAGATTTATTAAGGATTTTAGTAAGGTGGAACTTCCCTTATCCAGATTACTACAAAAGGATATTGAGTTTGAGTTCAGTGAGGATTGCAAACAAGCATTTGATAAGCTAAAGACTGCTCTAACTCAAGCTCCAATTGTGAGAGGACCCGATTGGAGCCAGCCATTTGAAATCATGTGCGATGCTTCCAACCATGCAGTAGGAGCAGCGCTGGCTCTGCGAGAAGGTAAAAATCCTTTTGTTATTGCCTATGCGTCTAAGACTTTAGACACTGCCCAGTCCAATTATACTACTACTGAGAAAGAGCTACTTGCTATTGTTTTAGCTCTGGATAAATTCTGGGCTTATTTACTTGGTACTAGAGTAGTAGTGTATTCGGACCATGCAGCTCTAAAGTATCTATTGGCTAAAAAGGAATCCAAACCAAGACTTATACGTTGGATACTGCTGTTACAAGAGTTTGATTTAGAAATCAAGGATAGGAGTGGTAATCAAAATTTAGTTGCAGACCACTTGAGTCGCCTTGAACATATTAAGGATGATTCTACTCCTATAGATGATAATTTTCCTTTTGACAACCTGCAAGCAGTATCTGAAGTAGTCCCTTGGTATGCACCTATTGCTAATTATTTAGTTAGCCGCACATTTCCTCCACATTTTTCTAAACATCAAAGAGACAAGCTGAAAAGCGAGTCTAAATATTATATATGGGATGACCCATATTTATGGAGATGTGGCGCTGACCAGATAATTAGACGTTGTATACCTCAATCAGAATTCCAGTCTATTTTAGAAGCCTGTCACTCATCTGAAAGTGGAGGACATTTTGGCCCTCAACGAACAGCTAGAAAAATCTTAGACTGTGGATTCTGGTGGCCTACTCTTTTTAGAGATGCTGCTGAGTTTTGTAAATCTTGTCACCCATGCCAGAAATTTGGTAACATATCCAAGAGGGATGAGATGCCTCAACAATATATGCTTTTCTGTGAAATTTTTGATGTTTGGGGCATTGACTTCATGGGTCCATTTCCAAATTCTAGTGGATATTTTTATATATTGTTAGCTGTAAATTATGTTTCCAAATGGGTGGAAGCAATTCCTACCTGCACTGATGATGCTAACACTGTTGTTTCCATTGTGAGAAACCATATTATATGCCGCTTTGGATCACCACGAGCGATCGTGAGCAATCAAGGCACCCATTTTTGTAACAGGAGACTAACCGGATTGATGAAGAAGCATGGGATAATCCATAAAGTTGCAACAGCTTACCATCCCCAAACTAATGGGCAAGCCGAGGTGTCAAACAGAGAAATTAAACGTATCTTGCAAAAGATAGTAAAGCCTCACAGAAAAGACTGGAGCACCAGACTACAAGATGCACTGTGGGCATATAGAACAACATACAAGACACCCATTGGGATGAGTCCCTTCCACTTAGTTTATGGAAAAGCTTGTCATCTCCCAGTTGAAATCGAACACAGAGCCTTCTGGGCAATTAAAGAGTGCAACATAGGGATTGAGACTGCTGGAGCTGAAAGAAAGTTGCAACTGCAGGAACTGGAGAACCTTCGCCTAGAAGCTTACGAGAACTCCAGAATATACAAGGAAAAGATGAAAGCTGTGCATGATCAAAACATCAAGAAGAGAAAGTTCCAACCTGGAGATTTTGTTCTCCTTTACAAATCTCGACTGAGGCTCATGCCCGGCAAGTTGAGATCAAAATGGGAAGGTCCATACAGAATAGAAAAGGCTGAACCGTACGGAGTTTATCACCTAAGCCATCCTTCAAGTTCTGAACTTATTAGAGTTAATGGACACCGTCTGAAGCTATACCATGGTAAGAAGGTGCAGAAGAGCAAGGAGCTTGAGATCTTCCACCTGGAAGATCCTTACATAGCAACAGATTGAGCTAGTGGAGCGTCCAACTTACGGACGTTAAAGCAAAGTGCTTGGTGGGAGACAACCCACCGCGGTATGATCGTTTTTTTCTTCACTTTTAGTTTTTCTTCTTTAAATAACTCCTCTCCTTATTAGTGCTTTCGTGCTCTTTCAATTACATGTCTTTATCTTTCTAAAAAAAAAAAATTTTTGCCGCACGACGCGATCGCACAAGCGACGCGTCCGCGTGGCAGGGGGAGTAAAGAAAAATAAAAATGAACAGAAAGTTACGCAGGAGCAGCGCTGGAGTCGTGCCAAAGGCACAATTTGCTCCACGCGACCGCGTCGCTGACACGACCGCGTCGCTGACACGACCGCGTCGCATGGAAATCATGGCCTCCCACGCGACCGCGTACTCCACGCGGCCGCGTGCCCTGCATTTTCGACGTAAAAGGGTGTACAATGCTATATTGTGCGAGAGTGGTGCTGGATTGGTGCTGGAAGCACAATCCTGGTCATGCGACCGCGTCGCCGATGCGGCCGCGTCAATTAACTTCTGATGCACACTCACGCGATCGCATTACCCACGTGATCACGTCACCTTAATTTGGCAATTGAATTATATTGAACAGAGAGTTGTGCTGGAGCGAGGCTGCACTCGCGCCAGCAGCACAATGTAGGTCACGCGACCGCGTGACCGACGCGATCGCGTCCCCCTTTCTGACGCGCATCCATGCGAACGCGTGCCTTCCGCGGCCGCGTCGCATGCGCCGTGCAGCTCAACCCAATAAGCCAAATTATCTTATCTTTCTCTTCTCCAAACCCTACTTTTTCTTTTCCCCCTTCTTTCTTCTTTCTCCCTTTCCCCTTCTACCTTACCTTTTACTTTCCCTCTCTCTCACCACCATTAACAAGGTTTTACCTTCTTCTTCCTTCTTCTCTTTTCTATCATTCTTATTATAGTATGTATATATATTATTATTTTCTTTTTCTTTTCTTTTTCTTTTCACATCTTTATTTTTCCTTCTTCTTCTTTTACATGGTGTTAGAAACCTTTTGAGTCATCATTCCTCATTATATGCTTGTGGATTATTGCAAATTGTTTGACAATTATTTTTCTCCTATTTAAAGGATTGCTTGCATGTTCAATTCTATAATTTTTATATCTTGTTTACCATGCATGCCATGTATTTGTGAAAAAGCCCATATAGAACTATGCACTTTTCTACATTACTTTACTCTACTCTGCAATGCTTGCTTTTCACAAATTCCCTTTCATATTTTACTAATTAAATTTAATTATCAATACAAACGTGATAGTTAGTTTGTTACAAATGGTAACCTAACTTGGACATTGAATGTTTGATATATGCTACTCATGCCTTTGCCTGCATGCCAATAAACCTCTTGCATTCCATTGTCCTACATGCACTTGCTATATTTCCATTGATGAGCTTTTCACATGTAATCCGGACCATGTGTTCATGCCATTTATCTTTATTGTGCATTGACTATCACTTACAATACCCTCTTCCTTGCTCTATCTCTATGAATTTAATTTTCTTTCTCTTCCCTTCTTTCAGGATGGCCACCAAGAAAGGACAAGAGAAAGCTACTTCCAAACCATCAGCAAGAAGAGGAACCAAAAGAGCATTAGTGGCAGAGCCTTCTTCAACCGCAGTCAAGCCCTCAACAAAAAGAGTTAAGAGGATAATAAAGATTGACGACAAAGAGAAAGCTTTTCCAGCAAAGGACACTGCGCGATTTCTCAATCGCTACTGTGAGCAGATGTTCCCTATCCTAGCATAAAGGAACTATAACAATGAATACCTTCTCATCCTCCCGCCCAATATTGCCACCTTTGTTGAGCCACAAATTGAGCGAAGACAATGGGGTTTCCTACGGAGACAGCCAAGGCAGGTCAATCTTTCTTGGGTAGTTGAGTTCTACTCCAACTTCTATATACCAACCTGCAGTCTGTTTATGTCCGGCAGAAGCAAGTCCCCATTACAGAAGAGACCATTCAGCAAGTTCTGAGTCTTTCCCCTATTCCAGAAGGAATGGACGCTTTTCAAGAAGCCACCCTTCAGCGCCAGAGATACCAATTTGACTGGGACTCCGTTCTCAGAGTCATTGCTTTACCTGGCAGCCGTTGGATCTACGGATACCACCGCAACCGCCCTAAGGGAATCTTGGCTTCCGCACTTACCTTGGAGGCTCGCATATGGGCACAGATCATGTCCCATTACGTCTTTCCAAGCACTCATGAGTCCTCCTTCACTGCGGACATGGCTGTTCTACTATGGTGCATCTTTACAGACCAACCTCTGAATCTCTCAAGACACATCTGGCATGCTATGGAGCATGTACAAATCACGGACAACTTACCTTTCCCCGCCTTGGTCTCAAATCTTGTCTCCGCAGCCGGAGTCTCCTGCAGAGCTGGGGACACCAAAGTCACGCTTCCACGGGATGATCAATATGTCCCTAATGGGAAATACCTCAGACTTTCAGCAGCCACTACAAGCCAGCCTACTGAGCCGGTTGAAGATATTCCTTCTTCAACACCACAAGCATCTACCACTGAGAAAGTGCTCCAGCAGATACTTGAAAAGTTGGATCGGCATGAACAAAATGCAAAGATGAGGGAGCGCCGTAACGAGCGCCGATTCAAACACCTCAAGGAGCTACTCAAGGGATGCTTCAGAGATTCAGACACCCCGGACTCCACTTCTTTTACCAGCACCGGGAGCCATACTGGTCCCGACTGTGGAGATACTGCCACCAGCCCACCCCTGTTCCTGACAGATGGCACCGAGGACGGTGCAAAGCCTTAAGTGTGGGGAGGTCGGTCAGTACCTGACTTCCGGAGGTAAATTCTCTTCTCTGACACCAATAATTAGGATATTTTAGTTAGATTTTTTCTTTCTTTTATAGAATAGAATAAATTGCATAGGTTAGGATAGTTGCATGCATGTTCTACTTGATTGAAAAGACAATAAGTTTCTTTTAAAAAAATCTATCTTTGGAACAAAATTTCACTAATTTTTTCAAAGTTTTTATGATAAATCTGCTTGAGTTGTATTTGGAACATGATGTTTGAGCTAAAGAACACACAACCTGTGAAAGATTTGAGCCTTTATGTATGGTTACACTATTTAACCATAATTATTTTATTCTTGTGTGTTTACTTCTCTATGATTGTAATCTATATTTTGTTTTATCTTATATGTCCAATATTTATTATATTTACATGCTTGCACATGATTGAGGCCATTATTTGTTTAAACTCACTTATCCAAATCAAGCCTACCCTTTTCAATTACCCTTGTTAACCACTTTGAGCTTTTAAAACCCCATTTGTTCTATATTTCACCATATTACTAACCTTAAGCTGAAAAACAATTGCATATCCCAAATTGAATCTTCGGTTAGCTTAAGATAGAATTGTGTGTGCTAGTTAAGTATGGGAAATTGTGGGAACAGAAGTTGTTAAAGGAGTGTGTCATGAAAATTTAAAGGAAATTTGGATACCCACTCATGTGAAAATATAAGAATGAAAAATCTATGTGCATTGATAAGCTTTATTTATTCAAAAAAAAAAATTTAAATAAGGGGACAAAATTACCCCAATGTTAAATTCAGAATTCAAAGATCAATGCACATATGATAGAATTAAAATGCAAGGTTGAAACATGAGTATGGGTTGAAAAAGGGAATTATGGGTAGCTAGGCATGAATTTAAAAGTATATAGAATAGATGTATATTAGGTGAGAGCTTAGGTTAATTAAAGATTCAATTTATAAAGCTCACTTAGCCATATGTATATCCTTACCTGCACCTTGGCCCCATTACAACCCTGAAAAGACCTCATGATGTTTGCATTGGTATATTAACTGTTGTTGATTGGTTAGGAGAAAAACAAAAGTTAGAAAGCATGACTAGAGAAGAATAGAGTGATTACCCTATACACTAGAGATTAGAGCGTACATACATTATCAGTGAGGGTTCAATGCTTGAATTTTCATGTTTCCAGCCTTCATAAGCTATCTTCTTGCACTTTTATCGGTTTTATTATATGATGATAGAATTAGTGGAATTTGATTTGTAATTTTTGAAGGGCTTATTTACTTTTGATCAAGTGAATAATAATCATATAGTTGCATTTATTTATGTATGTAGGATTGCATTGCATTTCATGAGTTTCTGCATGTTCATACTTATTTCCTTGTCTCCTTCAATTTAGCATGAGGACATGCTAATGTTTAAGTGTGGGGAGGTTGATAAACCACTATTTTATAGTTTATATTGTGTTTAATTGTGTGGTTTTGTCGTGATCTTTACCCACTTATTCATCAATTTAGCATGCATTTAGATTTCCTTCCTGAATTTATTACATGTTTGAAAATTGCTTCCTAGAGACTTTAATTATTTAATTTTAATTCTCCTTTATTCCATTCGATGCCGTAATCTGTGTGTCAAGTGTTTCAGGCTTTATAGGGCATGAATGAGACGGAGATTGGAGAGGAAGCTAGCAAAAATGAAAGGAACACAAGAATTTGAGGAGATAACCAGTGAAAAGTGATGCGGTCGCATGGCTCAAGCGACCGCGCGAAGGAGCGCAAATCACAGTGACGCAGCCGCATGGCTTGCGCGGCCGCGCGGATTGGAAAGCACAAGCAACGCGGTAGCGTAGGCGACGCGAACGTGTGAAGAGGAAAAGCGCTAGCGACGCATCCGCATGGACGATGCGATCGCGTGACATGCGCGATCTGCATAAACTGCAGAATCTGAAACCAGCGACTTTGGACCCTATTTCGGCCCAGTTTTCGGCCCGGAATAGCAGACTAGAGTCAGAGAATATGCAGAAACAAGAGACACATTCATTGAGTAGTTTAGATCTAGTTTTTCACTCTCTTAGGTTTTTCTCTCTAGTTTTTAGAATTTTAATTTTCAATTGATCTTGGCATTGGAACATTGAGAAGAGTTATTTTCCTCATCAAGACTTCATCACTCTAGTTTGTTCTCTTAACTTGGTTTTATTCTTCCATGTTCTTTGTTATGTTCAATTTTGTCATTCAGATATTCTTATGATTAATTAATGCAAGGATTATTTCTTTTTAATTTAAATTCCATTCCAATAATCATGTCTTCTTTTAATTCCCTTTCATGTGCCATGGATTCTTTAATTACAATGCGTGAGTAGTTTCATTACTTGATGGGGAGTTGATTAAAAGGAACTCTTGAGTTGGAAGGATTGAAAGAAAAATTTGTAATTGGGTTAAATGTTGGATTGCTATCCTGTCACCGACGCCAATCCCTTTGAACTAAGTGGGTTGCAACTTGTGAACAGATCTGGCATTTCCACTTGTTTGACTTTCTCTTACCTAGTAAGGGATAACCAAACAAAACAACTATTAATTATAAATTAATCTTACAATCACACCATCAATGATAGAGATTCTAACCAATCAATTCCCAGTCAAGGCCTCTTATTTTTATTATTTAAAATTCCTCAATTTAAATCTCAATTTACTTAGCTCAACTCTTTTTGGAATATCTGATTAATAAAACAGCACATTTTTCTGCAACTCGTTGGGAGACGACCTGGGACTTAAAACTCCCAGTAATTTTAATTTAAACTTTCAGTGACATATTTCTAAATTGATAGGCAGATTTTCGGTGAGTTAAGAACTATACTTGCAACGTAACCATTTTAATAAATTTTTAATTCACCAGCTTCTGCATCTCCATCAGTCCCTGTAGATGTTGAGTTTCCGAGCTCCAACTTTTCTAGCCAGCTAATAATGCTTTGTATTCTGCCTGGTTATTTGAGGCCAGAAATCCGAATTTGAGGGAAAGCTCGAGTTGGGTTCCTTGGTTGCTTTCGATTATCACACCTGCACCACTTCCGGCTTTATTCGAGGAACCGTCCACGTATATATTCCACTCTATGGGGATCTCCGGGGTGTCTGTGAATTCTGCAATGAAGTCAGCTAGGTACTATGATTTGATGGCTGTCCGCGCTTCGTATTGGAGGTCAAACTTGGACAACTCAATTGCCCATTGTAGGATTCTTCCTGCTAGATCTGTTTTTTGCAATATCCCTTTTATGGGCTGGTTGGTCCAAACCTTAATGGTGTGCGCTTGAAAGTACGGGCGAAGTCGTCGGGATGTGAGTATGAGAGCATAGGCAAACTTCTCTATTTTCTGGTAGTTCAGCTCTGACCCCTGCAGTGCTTTACTAATGAAGTAGACGGGTTGTTGCCCACCCTCGTCTTCCTAATTAGCGCTGAGGCTATTGCTCGACTTCCTACTGCGAGGTACAATATGAGTGGTTCCCCTTCTCGTGGTCGAGATAGGACAGGTGGCCGTCCCAAGAATTCTTTAAAGTCTTGGAAGACTTGTTCACATTTCGTTGTCCACTCAAAGTTCTTTCCCCTCCTTAAAGTAGCGTAGAAAGGGAGGGATCTTATTGCTGACTGGTGGACGAAATTGTGATCCTCAAAATTGGTCTCTTTGTATTTGTATGAAATCAAAAATACCCCAAAGAGATCATGGTATGATGAATTGGGATCTTAATAATCCCTGGTAATGGCACCAACAGCTTAGTGTTGTTGTTGGACCAAAAGAGTTACAGGCACTGTTAGAGAAGCTCACAACTCCGTTCAACTTAACCAGCAAGTGTACTGGGTCATCCAAGTAATACCTTACGTGAGTAAGGGTCGATCCCACAGAGATTATTGGTATGAAGCAAGCTATGGTCACCTTGTAAATCTCAGTTAGGCAGATTAAATGTTTATGGATTTTGAAAATTAATAATAAAAAGAAAATAAAATAGGATAGAAATACTTATGTAAATTAATGGTGGAGATTTCAGATAGGCGTGTGGAGATGCTAGAATCCTCTCGAATCTCTGTTTTCCTATTTCTTTCATCCAATTCTTCTTACTCCTTTCCATGGCAAGCTGTATGTAGGGCATCACCGTCATCAATGGCTACTTTTCATCCTATCGGGAAAATGGTCCTATGCGCTGTCATTGCATGGCTAATCGTCTGGAGGCATCACCTTTGACAATGGCTACATCCCATCCTCTCAGAAAAAATGGTCCAAATGCTTTGTCACAGCACGGCTAATCATTTGTCGGTTCTCAATCAGGTTGGAATAGAATCCATTGATTCTTTTGTGTCTGTCACTAACGCCCAGCCTTCAGGAGTTTGAAGTTCGTCACAGTCATTCAATACCGGAATCTTACTCGGAATACCACAGACAAGGTTAGACTTTCCAGATTCCCAGAATCCTATTCAAAATACCACAGACAAGGTTAGACCTTCCGGATTCCCATGAATACCGCCATCTATCTAGCTTATACCACGAAGATTCTGTTGGGGAATCTAAGAGATATGCGCCCGGCCTAAGGTAGAACGGAAGTGGTTGTCAGTCACGCGCGTTCATAGGTGAGAATAATGATGAGTGTCACGGATCATCACATTCATCAAGTTGAAGTGCAACGTATATCTTGGAATAAGAATAAAAGAGAATTGAATAGAAGATAATAGTAATTGTATTGAAACTTGAGGTACAGCAGAGCTCCACACCCTTAATCTATGGTATGTAGAAACTCCACCGTTGAAAATACATAAGTAAAAGGTTCAGGCATGGCCGAATGGCCAGCCCCCATAAAGGTGATCAAAAGACCGAATGGTCAAAAGATGTCTAATACAATAGTAACTTATCCTATTTATACTAGACTAGCTACTAGGGTTTACATGAGTAAGTAATTGATGCATAAATCCACTTTCGGGGCCCACTTGGTGTATGCTTGGGCTGAGCTTGATCTATCCACGAGCTGAGGCTTTTCTTGGAGTTGAACGCCAAGTTGTAACGTGTTTTGGGCGTTCAACTCCGGGTCGTGACGTGTTTCTGGCGTTTAACTTCAGACAGCAGCATGTACTTGGCGTTGAGCGCCATTTTACGTCGTCAATTCCCGAGTAAAGTATGTACTATTATATATTGCTGGAAAGCTCTAGATGTCTAATTTCCAACGCCGTTAAGAGCGCGCCATTTGGAGTTCTGTAGCTCCAGAAAATTCATTTTGAGTGCAGGGAGGTCAGATTCCAACAGCATCAGCAGTCCTTTTGCCAGCCTTTTTCAGAATTTTGCTCAAGTCCCTCAATTTCAGCCAGAAATTACCTGAAATCACAGAAAAACATACAAACTCATAGTAAAGTCCAGAAATTTGAATTTAACATAAAAAATAATGAAAACATCCCTAAAAGTAGCTTGAACTTACTAAAAACTACCTAAAAACAATGCCAAAAAGTGTATAAAGTATCCGCTCATCACAACACCAAACTTAAATTGTTGCTTGTCCCCAAGCAACTGAAAATTAAATAGGATAAAAAGAAGAGAATATACTATAAATTCCAGAATATCAATGAATATTAATTATAATTGGATGAGCGGGACTTGTAGCTTTTTGCTTCTGAACAGTTTTGGCATCTCACTTTTTCCTTTGAAGTTTAGAATGATTGGCTTCTATAGGAACTTAGAATTTCAGATAGTGTTATTGATTCTCCTAGTTAAGTATGTTGATTCTTGAACACAGCTACTTTTATGAGTCTTGGCGGTGGCCCTAACACTTTGTTTTCCAGTATTACCACCGGATACATAAATGCCACAGACACATGACTGGGTGAACCTTTTCAGATTGTGACTCAGCTTTGCTAGAGTCCCCAGTTAGAGGTGTCCAGAGCTCTTAAGCACACTCTTTTGCTTTGGATCACAACTTTAACCACTCAGTCTCAAGCTTTTCACTTGGACCTTCATGACACAAGCACATGGTTAGGGACAGCTTGATTTAGCCGCTTAGGCCTGGATTTTATTTCCTTGGGCCCTCCTATCCATTGATGCTCAAAGCCTTGGATCCTTTTTACCCTTGCCTTTTGGTTTTAAGGGCTATTGGCTTTTTCTGCTTGCTTTTTCTTTTTCTTCCTATTTTTTTCGCTGCTTTTTCTTGCTTCAAGAATCAATTTTATGATTTTTCAGATTATCAATAACATTTCTCTTTGTTCCTCATTCTTTCAAGAGCCAACAATTTTAACATTCATAAACAACAAGATCAAAAATATGCACTGTTCAAGCATTCATTCAGAAAACAAAAAGTATTGTCACCACATCAATATAATTAAATTAAATTCAAGGATAAATTCGAAATTTATGTACTTCTTGTTCTTTTGAATTAAAACATTTTTCATTTAAGAGAGGTGAATGATTAATGGAATTTATTCATAGCTTTAAGACATAGTTACTAACTACTAATGATCATGAAGTAGAGACACAAAACATAGATAAACACAACATAAAAACCGAAAAGCAGAAAGAAATAAGAACAAGGAATGAATCCACCTTAGTGGCATCTTCTTCTTGAAGGACCAACAATGTCCTTAAGCTCTTCTATGTCCCTTCCTTGCCTTTGTTGCTCCTCCCTCATTGCTCTTTGATCTTCTCTTATTTCATGGAGAATGATGGAGTGCTCATGATGTTCCACCCTTAATTGTTCCACATTGTGGCTCAAATTTTCTAAGGAAGTGTTGAGTTGTTCCCAATAGTTGTTGGGAGGAAAATGCATCCCTTGAGGCATCTCAGGGATTTCTTGATGATGAGCTTCCTCATGCATCTCTTGAGATCCGTGGAGGGTCTCTCTTGCTTGCTCCATCCTCTTCTTGGTGATGGGCTTATCCTCTTCAATGGGGATGTCTCCTTCTATGATAACTCCAGCTGAGTAACATAGATGGCAAATAAGGTGAGGAAAAGCTAGCCATGCCATGGTAAAGGGCTTTTCGGCTATTTTGTAGAATTCATTGGAGATGACTTCATGAACTTCTACTTCCTCTCCAATCATGATGCTATGAATCATGATGGCCCGATCCACAGTAACTTCAGATCGGTTGCTAGTGGGAATGATGGAGCGTTGAATGAACTCCAGCCATCCTCTAGCCACAGGCTTGAGGTCCAGTCTTCTTAGTTGAACTGGCTTGCCTTTGGAGTCTCTTTTCCATTGAGCTCCTTCCACACATATGTCCATTAGGACTTGGTCCAACCTTTGATTAAAGTTGACCCTTCTAGTGTAAGGGCGTTCATCTCCGTGCATCATGGGCAAGTAAAACGCCAACCTCACATTTTTCGGACTAAAATCTAAGAATTTCCTCCGAACCATTGTGAGATAATTCTTTGGATTCGGGTTCATACTTTGATCATGGTTCCTAGTGATCCATGCATTGGCATAGAACTCTTGAACCATTAAGATTCCGACTTGTTGCATGGGGTTGGTTAAGACTTCCCAACCTCTTCTTCGGATCTCATGTCGGATCTTCGGATACTCATTTTTCTTGAGCTTGAAAGGGACCTCAGGGATCACCTTCTTCTTTGCCACAACATCATAGAAGTGGTCTTGATGGCTTTTGGAGATGAATCTTTTCATCTCCCATGACTCGGAGGTGGAAGCTTTTGTCTTCCCTTTTCCTTTTCTAGAGGATTCTCCGGCCTTAGGTGCCATTGATGGTAATGAAAAAACAAAAAAAGCTTATGCTTTTACCACACTAAACTTATTGCTCACCCTTGAGCAAGAGAAGAAAGAAGTGAAGAAGAAGAAGAAGAAAATATTGAGGAGAAGGTGGAGTGTGGGTTTCGGCCAAGGAATAGAAGAGGGGGTTGTGTTGTATGAAAAGGAAGTGGAATGGAGGGGTTTATATAGGAAAATGGGAGAGGGTAGGTTCGGCCATTTAGGGTGGGTTTGGGTGGAAAAGTGTTTTTGAATTTTGAAGGTAGGTGGGGTTTTTGGGGAAGAGTGGATGGATGTGAGTGGAGAAGGGGATAATTGGGAAGAGAGATTGAAGTTGATGGGAAGTGTGACATGGGGAAGAGTGAAATAGGATTAGGAGGTAAGGTGGGAATATGTTAGGTGGGGATCCTGTGGGGTCCACAGATCCTGAGGTGATCTTGTGGGGTCCACAGATCCAGAGATGATCCTATGGGGTCCACAGATCCTGAGGTGTCAAAGAATTACATCCCTGCACCAAATAGGCATGTAAAATGCCTTTGCATACCATTCTGGCGTTTAAACGCCGAGGTGATGCACGTTCTAGGCGTTCAACGCCCATGTAAAGCATGTTTTGGGCGTTCAACGCCCATATGTAGCATGTTTCTGGCGTTGAACGCCAGTTTCATGCTTGTTACTGGCGTTCAGCGCCAGCTTTCCTCAAGGCACATTCCTGGCGTTCAAACGCCAGAATGTTGCTTGTTTCTGGCGTTCAGCGCCAGATTCATGCTCTGTTCTGGCGTTGAACGCCAGCCAGATGCTCCTTACTGGCGTTGAACGCCAGTCTGTCCTTCCTCCAGGGTGTGATTTTTCTTCTGCTATTTTTTATTCTATTTTTAATTTTTATATTTTTTTCGTGACTCCACATGATCATGTACCTAATAAAACACAAAATAACAATAAAATAAAAATAAAATTAGATAAATAATAATTGGGTTGCCTCCCAACAAGCGCTCTTTTAGTGTCATTTGCTTGACAGTGGGCCCTCATGGAGCCACAAGTTGATCAGGTCAATGTTGTATAGTCCCAACACCAAACTTAGAGTTTGGATATGGGGTCTTAACACCAAACTTAGTGTTTGGTTGTGGCCTCCCAACACCAAACTTAGAGTTTGACTGTGGGGGCTCTTCTTGACTCTGAACTGAGAGAAGCTCTTCATGCTTACTCTCCTTTATCACAGAGGGATGGCCATGTGCCTTAAACACAAGGTAGTTCCCATTCAATTGAAGGACTAATTCACCTCTGTTGACATCTATCACAGCTCCTGCTGTGGCTAGGAAAGGTCTTCCAAGGATGATATACTCATCCTCTTCCTTCCTAGTGTCTAAGATTATGAAATCAGCAGGGATGTAAAGGCCTTCAACCTTTACTAACACGTCCTCTACTATTCCATAAGCTTGTCTCAATGACTTGTCTGCCAATTGTAATGAGAACAAGGCAGGTTATACCTCAATGATCCCCAGCTTCTCCATTACAGAGAGTGGCATAAGATTTATCCCTGACCCCAGATCACATAGAGCTTTTTCAAAGGTCAATGTGCCTATGGTACAAGGTATTAAGAACTTGCCAGGATCTTGTCTCTTTTGAGGTAAAATTTTCTGAATCCAGGTGTCTAGTTCATCAATGAGCAAGGGAGGTTCACTTTCCCAAGTCTCATTACCAAACAACTTGGCATTCAGCTTCATGATAGCTCCTAAATATTGAGCAACTTGCTCTCCAGTCACATCTTTATCCTCTTCAGAGGAAGAATAGTCTTCAGAGCTCATGAATGGCAGAAGAAGATTTAATGGAATCTCTATGGTCTCTATATGAGCCTCAGATTCCTTTGGATCCTTAATAGGAAACTCCCTCTTGCTTGAGAGACGTCCCAGGAGGTCTACCTCACTAGGATTTTCGTCCTTCTCCTCCGTTGTGCATTCGGCCATATTGATCACATCAATGGCCTTGCACTCTCCTTTTGGATTCTCTTCTGTATTCCTTGGGAGAATACTGGGAGGAGTTTCAATGACTTTCTTACTCAGCTGGCCCACTTGTGCCTCTAGATTTCTGATGGAGGATCTTGTTTCACTCATGAAACTGAAAGTGGCTTTTGACAGATTAGAAACTAGATTGGCTAAATTAGAAGTGTTTTGTTCAGAATTCTCTGTCTATTGCTGAGAAGATGATGGAAAAGGCTTGTTATTGCTCAGCCTATTGCGTCCACCATTGTTAAAGCCTTGTTGAGGCTTTTGTTGATCCTTCCATGAGAAATTTGGATGATTTCTCCATGATGAATTATAGGTGTTTCCATAAGGTTCACCCATGTAATTAACCTCTGCCATTGCAGGGTTCTCAGGATCATAAGCTTCTTCAGAAGCTGCCTCTTTAGTACTGTTGGATGCATTTTGCCATCCATTCAGACTTTGAAAGATCATGTTGACTTGCTGAGTCAACACTTTGTTCTGAGCCAATATGGTATTCAGAGCATTAATTTCAAGAACTCCCTTCCTCTGAGGTGTCCCATTATTCACGGAATTCCTCTCAGAAGTGTACATGAATTGGTTATTTGCAACCATGTCAATGAGTTCTTGAGCTTCTGCAGGTGTTTTCTTTAGGTGAATGGATCCACCTGTAGAATGGTCTAATGACATTTTTGAAAACTCAGATAGACCATAATAGAATATATCTAATATGGTCCATTCTGAAAACATGTCAGGTGGACATATTTTGGTCAACTGCTTGTATCTTTCCCAAGCTTCATAGAGGGATTCACCATCTTTTTGTTTGAAGGTCTGAACATCCACTCTAAGCTTGCTCAGCTTTTGAGGAGGAAAGAATTTATCCAAGAAGGCCGTGACCAGCTTATCCCAGGAGTCCAGGCTATCCTTAGGTTGTGAATCCAACCATATTCTAGCTCTGTCTCTTACAGCAAAAGGGAAAAGCATGAGCCTGTAGACTTCAGGATCTACTCCATTTGTCTTAACAGTCTCACAGATCTGCAAGAACTCAGTTAAAAACTGATAAGGATCTTCAGATGGAAGTCCATAGAACTTGCAGTTTTGTTGCATTAAGGCAACTAGCTGAGGTTTCAACTCAAAATTATTTGCTCCAATGGCAGGAATGGAGATGCTTCTTCCATCAAATTTGGACATGAGTTTGGTAAAGTCACTAAGCATCCTTCTTGCATTATCATTATTGGGTTCGGCTGCCATCTCCTTCTCTTGTTCGAAAATTTCTGAAAGGTTACTTCTGGATTGTTGTAATTTAGCTTCTCTTAGTTTCCTCTTCAAAGTCCTTTCAGGTTCAGGATCAGCTTCAACAAGAGTGCTTTGGTCCTTGTTCCTGCTCATGTGAAAAAGAAGAAAACAAGAAAAGAAAGAGGAATCCTCTATGTCACAGTATAGAGATTCCTTTATGTTAGTAGAAAAAGAAGGGGATAGAAGAAAGAAAAGTGAAGAATCCAAACACAAGGGATAGATTGAGTTTGGATTTTTAGATGAAGAGAGGTGAAGAGAAGTGTTAGTAAATAAATAATTAAATAGAATAAGAAAAGAGATAGAGAATTTCGAAAATAATTTTGAAAAAAGGTGTTAGTAATTTTCGAAAATTAGAGATAAGATAAGATTAAAATTAAAATTTAAAACAAAAAAGAATTTTTGAAAAAGAGATAAGATATTTTCGAAAATTAGAGAGGTAAAAGTAGTTAGGTGGTTTTGAAAAAGATAAGAAATAAACACAAAGTCAAAGAGTTAGTTGAAAAAGATATTAAAATCAAATTTGAAAAGATAAGAAGATAAGAAGTTGGATAAGATATTTTAAAATCAAATTTTTGAAAAAGATAAAATTTTGAAAAAGATATGATAAGATATGTTTGAAAAAGATTTAATTTTGAAATTTAAAATTAATTACTAACAAGAAACTAGAAGATAAGATTCTAGAACTTAAAGATTGAACCTTTCTTAACAAGAAAATAACAAACTTCAAATTTTTGAATCAATCACATTAATTGTTAGCATATTTTCGAAAATATGATATAAAAATAAGAAAAAGATTTTGAAAATAATTTGAAAAAGAATTTAAAAAGATAAGATTTTTAAAATTGAAATTTTGACTTGACTTGTAAGAAACAACTAATTTAAAAATTTTTTGACTAAGTCAACCCAAAATTTCGAAAATTTGGAGAGAAAAAAGGAAAAGATATATTTTTGATTTTTTTGAATTTTTAATTATGAGAGAGAAAAACATAAAAATGACCCAAAATGTGAAAATTTTGGATCAAACACATAATGCATGCAAGAACACTATGAATGTCAAGATGAACACCAAGAACACTTTGAAGATCATGATGAACATCAAGAACATATTTTTGAAAAAATTTTTGATGCAAAGAAGACATGCAAGACACCAAACTTAGAAATCTTTAATACATGGACTCTAACAAATGAAAAATGCATATGAAAAACAACAAACAACACAAAACAAGAAAACATCAAGATCAAACAAGAAGACTTGTCAAGAACAACTTGAAGATCATGAAGAACACTATGAATGCATGAGATTTTCGAAAAAAATGCAAGAAAAATTTTTAAAGCATGCAATTGACACCAAACTTAAAAGTTGACTCAAGACTCAAACAAGAAACACAAAATATTTTTGATTTTTATGATTTTCTAATTTTTTTTTTTGTATTTTTATTATATTTTTTGAAAATAAAGTTTGGAAAAATGAAAAAGAAAAGAAAAATTTTGAAAAATATTTTTGAAAAATTTTTGAAAAGAAAATTACCTAATCTGAGCAACAAGATGAACCGTCAGTTGTTCATACTCGAACAATCCCCGGCAACGGCGCCAAAAACTTGGTGGACGAAATTGTGATCCTCAAAATTGGTCTCTTTGTATTTGTATGAAATCAAAAATACCCCAAAGAGATCATGGTATGATGAATTGGGATCTTAATAATCCCTGGTAATGGCACCAACAGCTTAGTGTTGTTGTTGGACCAAAAGAGTTACAGGCACTGTTAGAGAAGCTCACAACTCCATTCAACTTAACCAGCAAGTGTACTGGGTCATCCAAGTAATACCTTACGTGAGTAAGGGTCGATCCCACAGAGATTGTTGGTATGAAGCAAGCTATGGTCACCTTGTAAATCTCAGTTAGGCATATTAAATGTTTATGGATTTCAAAAATTAATAATAAAAAGAAAATAAAATAGGATAGAAATACTTATGTAAATTAATGGTGGGGATTTCAGATAGGCGTGTGGAGATGCTAGAATCCTCTCGAATCTCTGTTTTCCTATTGCTTTCATCCAATTCTTCTTACTCCTTTCCATGGCAAGCTGTATGTAGGGCATCACCATCATCAATGGCTACTTTTCATCCTCTCGGGAAAATGGTCCTATGCGCTGTCACTGCATGGCTAATCGTCTGGAGGCATCACCCTTGACAATGGCTACATCCCATCCTCTCAGTGAAAATGGTCCAAATGCTCTGTCACAGCACGACTAATCATCTTTCGGTTCTCAATCAGGTTGGAATAGAATCCATTGATTCTTTTGCGTCTGTCACTAACGCCCAGCCTTCAGGAGTTTGAAGCTCGTCACAGTCATTCAATACCGGAATCTTACTCGAAATACCACAGACAAGGTTAGACTTTCCAGATTCCCGGAATCCTATTCGGAAACAGACAAGGTTAGACCTTCCGGATTCCCATGAATGCAGCCATCTATCTAGCTTATACCACGAAGATTTTGTTGGGGAATCTAAGAGATATGCGCCTGGCCTAAGGTAGAACGGAAGTGGTTGTCAGTCACGCGCGTTCATAGGTGAGAATGATGATGAGTGTCACAGATCATCACATTCATCAAGTTGAAGTGCAACGTATATCTTGGAATAAGAATAAAAGAGAATTGAATAGAAGATAATAGTAATTGTATTGAAACTTGAGGTACAGCAGAGCTCCACACCCTTAATCTATGGTGTGTAGAAACTCCACCGTTGAAAATACATAAGTAAAAGGTTCAGGCATGGCCGAATGGCCAGCCCCCATAAAGGTGATCAAAAGACCGAATGGTCAAAAGATGTCTAATACAATAGTAACTTATCCTATTTATACTAGACTAGCTACTAGGGTTTACATGAGTAAGTAATTGATTCATAAATCCACTTCCGGGGCCCACTTGGTGTATGCTTGGGCTGAGCTTGATCTATCCACGAGCTGAGGCTTTTCTTGGAGTTGAACGCCAAGTTGTAACGTGTTTTGGGCGTTCAACTCCGGGTCGTGACGTGTTTCTGGCGTTAACTTCAGACAGCAACATGTACTTGGCGTTGAGCGCCATTTTACGTCGTCAATTCCCAAATAAAGTATGGACTATTATATATTGCTAGAAAGCTTTGGATGTCTACTTTCCAACGCCATTGAGAGCGCGCCATTTGGAGTTCTGTAGCTCCAGAAAATTCATTTTTAGTGCAGGGAGGTCAGATTCCAACAGCATCAGCAGTCCTTTTGCCAGCCTTTTTCAGAATTTTGCTCAAGTCCCTCAATTTCAGCCAGAAATTACCTGAAATCACAAAAAAACATACAAACTCATAGTAAAGTCCAGAAATGTGAATTTAACATAAAAACTAATGAAAACATCCCTAAAAGTAGCTTGAACTTACTAAAAACTACCTAAAAACAATGCCAAAAAACGTATAAATTATCCGCTCATCACTGACCCTGCTAGGAATCTGGATAAGGCTACCAGTCTCCCATTGAGTTGTTGTACCTCTTTGATGCAGGTTGGGCTCTTCATGTTGAGTATGGCCTGGCATTTATCTGGATTTGCCTCGATTCCTCTTTGTGTGAGCATAAAGCCCAAGAACTTACCGGCTTGTACTGCGAAGGTGCATTTAGCCGGGTTAAGTCGCATGCCATGCTTCCGTATGGTGTCGAATACTTGAACCAAGTCGGACAGTAATGTTTCTTCACTTTGTGTCTTTATCAGCATGTCATCCACGTAGACCTCCATGATTTTTCCGATGTGATATGAGAAGACCTTATTCATTAGCCTCTGATAAGTGGCTCTCGTGTTCTTAAGGTCGAAAGGCATTACGATGTAACAATAGCTTGCTTTGGGTGTTAGAAACGAGATTTTTTCTTGACCCGGTGGATACATTGGGATCTAATTGTACCCCAAGTATGCATCCATAAATGAGAGATACTTATATCCCGATGAGGCATCTACTAGAGCGTCGATGCTTGGGAGTGGATAAGGGTCTTTTGGGCAGGCTTTGTTGAGGTCGGTGTAGTCGGTGCATATTCACCACTTCCCATTTGACTTTCTTACCAAGACGACGTTTGCTAGCCATAGTGGGTACTTAACTTCTCTTATGAACCCTGCCTCTAGTAGTGCTTGCACCTATTCTGCTACAGTCTGAGACTGTTCTGGCCCGAGTTTTCTTCGTCTTTGTTGTACCGGTCGAGATCCCGGATAGACTGCCAACTTGTGGCTCATCAGTTCGGGATCTATGCTTGGCATGTCGACAGCTTTCCATGCGAAGAGATCAACATTATCTCGTAGGAACTGTATGAGTGATTCCTTTGCATCTCCTTTTAGGATCGTGCCAATATTAGTTGTCTTATCCGAGGTGTCTCCGATCTGAAATTTCTCTACTTCACCCTCGGGCTGTGGACGGAGTTCTTCTTGCTTCTGAACTCCACCAATTTCGATTGTGTGGAACTCTCCTCCTTCGCCTCTGAGGTTTAGACTTTCGTTATAACAGCGACGCACCATCTTTTGATCTGCTTTTATTGTAGTTATCTCTTCTGCAGTTGGGAATTTCATACATAGATGTGGAGTTGAAACTATTGCGCCAAGTTGGTTTAACGTTGTCCGACCTATTAAGGCGTTGTAGGCTAAGCTTACGTCGACCACGATGTAGTCTATCTTGAGTGTTCTGGATTGGTTCCCCTTTCCGAAGGTTTTATGTAGCGATATGTATCCCAGTGGTTGTACTGAGGTATCCCCAAGTCCGAACAGGCTGTTCGGGTATGCTTTTAGCTCTTTTTCTTCTAAGCCGAGCTTTGTCGAAGACAGTTTTGAACAAGATATCGGCGGAGCTTCCTTGGTCAATTAATGTACGGTGGAGGTTGGTGTTTGCCAGTATGATAGTGATGACCATGGGGTCGTCGTGTCTTGAGATGATTCCCGATGCGTCTTCTTTAGTAAACGTGATTGCTGGGATGTCTGGCGCCTCCTTCTTTCCTTCGACATGGTATACTTTTTTGAGGTGTCGCTTGTGAGATGATTTGGAGATTCCTCCTCCTGCAAATATGCCGTGTATCACGTGGACGTGTCTCTCCGGTGTGCGAGGTGATCGCTCATACCGTCTGACATCTTCATCCCTTCTTCTTTTTCTTGGCTCTTCGTCCCGGTTGGCCAGAAACTGATCTAGTTTTCCTTCTCTTACTAATTTTTCTATGACATTTTTCAAGTCGAAGCATTTGTTGGTGGAATGTCCTCGGACTCGATGATACTCACAGTATTCGTTCCGATTTCCTCCTCCTCTTTTGCCTTTGAGTGGCCGAGCTGGGGGTATTTTTTCCATATGGCAGACTTCTTTGTAAACATCTACCAAGGATACCCTAAGAGGGGTGTAGTTATGATATTTTTTGATTTTCTCCCCAGAACGATCTTCCTTTTTCTTGGATTCTTTATCTTTATCTCGGTAGGTGGAACCGAACCTCGAGGCTTCCCCAAGTCGAGAATTCTCCTCCATGTTGATGTACTTTTGCGCCCGTTCTTGTACTTCGTCCAGGGATGCAGGGTACTTCTTTGATACAGATTGGCTAAACGGTCCTTCTCGTAGGCCATTTATAAGGCCCATAATGGCAGCTTCTGTTGGTAGACTTTGTATGTCCATGCATGTTTTGTTGAATCTTTTCATGTAGTTACAAAGACTCTCCCGATCTCCTTGCTTGATTCCTAGCAGGCTGGGTGCGTGTTTAGCCTTATCCTTTTGTATGAAAAATCTGGCCAGGAACTTTTTGGCCAGGTCGTCGAAGCTCGAGATGGATTTTGGAGGTAGGCTGTCGAACCATATAATGGCTATCTTGGTAAGAGTTGTTGGAAAGGCTTTGCAGCGAACTGCATCTGAGGCATCAGTGAGGTACATTCTACTTCTGAAATTGCTGAGATGATGGTTGGGGTCTGAAGTGCCGTCATACAGAGTCATATCCGGAAGTTTGAAGTCCTTTGGGATTTTGGTCTTCATAATTTCCCTGGTGAATGGATCTTGATCCTTGCGAGAGCTATCTTGAGATCCGCTTTGAGTTTTAGAAGTTTATCTTCTAATTCTCGGCGTCGCCTTATCTCCCGATGCAGATCCTCTTCTTTTTCGCGTTGATGTTGGGCTTCTTTCTCGAGTTGCTTTAATCGATCTTGAAGCGCTTCTATCACTCCTAGGTTTGATGAATTTTTGTCCCCGTTGGGCTCCGAAGTATCTTTGAGTGTAACATCCGCGTTCTTGTGCAGCGTTCTATCTTCCAAACCTAAATCGTGGTCGTTGTCATGGTCGTCCACCATGGTGATGGGATGACTTCCAGGTTCCCCGGCAACGGCGCCAATGTTCCGAGGGTTACCTGAAACTGTAGGTCGATCTCGGTAGAGATCTTTTGTGTTGGTCGGAGCCGACGTGTCCGGCAGGTGTACAGCGGCTGGAACCAGTGTGTTCGACTTGTAGAACTGAGAGTGCTGCTGATCCTTTATCACCGAAGGGTGGGGGTACCTGCAAGGGACTCCGATGCTTAAGTTAGCAAGGATATTAAGCAGGTATTGAGTAGAATCAGAGTATGAGTTATACCTGGGTGCTCCAGTGTATTTATAATGGTGTGGAGTGACCTTTTTAGATAAGATAAGTTAGTTATCTTATCTTATCTTATCTTCTAGGTGAGGTCAGCTTATCTTTTATGGGAACGGCCCTTCCCTCTGTAGGCTTGGGCTGCCTTAGGATTTAGGGCGTGTTCCTCTATTTGGGCCTTTCTTTGGGCTTTTCTGATGACTTGGCCGAGCTCTTTGGAAAGAGGTCGGGTTGTCCTGACCTGAAGAGGTCGGTCGCTTTGTCTGTTGAACATCCCGGGTCAGACAGCTCAACCCAGGGTATGAACACCATCAATCTCAGAAGAAGAAAAAGTCCTAGCCATAACAGGTCATGATCAGGGATGGATGACTCCCATAATTAACTACCTCAAAACAGAAGCACTCCCCACAGAGGAAAAAGAGGCAAAGAGGTTGAAACGGGAGGCACAATATTATACTATCATAAATAATACTCTATACAAAAGAGGGATTTCAATACCACTGCTAAAATGCGTGCCGACTTCCAATACAAAGGAAGTCCTAGAAGAAGTACATAGTGGCATTTATCGCAATCACCTCGGAGCACAGGCACTCGCCAAAAAAGTACTTCGGGCGGGATTTTATTGGCCAACTCTACAAAAAGAAGACATAGAATTTGTAAAGACATGTTCATCATGTCAGAAACATGCCAACTTTCACATCGCCCCGCCAAAGGAACTCATCAACGTGATCTCACCTTGGCCATTCGCAAAATGGGGACTCGATCTTCTCGGACCCTTTCCTCAAGGATCGGGACAAGTCAAATTCCTCAAAGTAGGAATAGACTACTTTACAAAAGGATTGAGGCAGAACCCCTAGCTAACGCCACTGCTCAAAGAAGTCAAAATTTTCTATATAGAAACATCGTCACAAGGTTTGGAGTTCCATACTCTATCACTACAAACAATGGTACCCAGTTCACAGATGCAGGCTTCAGAAAGCTAACGGCCGACTTGAATATAAAACAACAATTCACCTCTGTTGAACACCCCCAAGCCAATGGGCAAGCCGAAGGTACCAACAAAGTCATATTAGCCGGGTCAAAACGGAGATTACAAGATGCAAAGGGAGCCTGGGCTGAAGAGCTCCCGCAAGTCTTATGGGCATATCGGACGACTCCACATTCCATTACAAAGGAGTCACCTTTCCGATTAGCTTACAGAATGGAGGCAATGATCCCAGTGGAGATCGAAGAAGGATCACCCAGAGTGATCCACTATAGCGAAAAAGCCAACTCCCAACTCCAAAGGGAAGAGCTCGACCTACTTCCAGAAATCCGAGAAAAAGCTCGGATAAGGGAAGAGGCGTTGAAACGACGGATGGCCTCCAGATACAACTAAAAGGTAATACAGCGGGCCTTTGCTGAGGATGACCTCATCTTAATCTAAAACGACATCGGAACAACTCGACCTGGAGAAGGAAAGCTGGCAGCGAACTGGAAAGGACCTTACCGAGTCATAGAAGTGCTGGGAAAGGGCTACTACAGGCTTTCCGAACTCGGCGGGCGAGAGCTTCCCAGGTCATGGGACGCCTGCAACCTAAGAAGGTACTATAGCTAGGGATGATAAAGGACCTTAGACAAGGCGCACTCTTTTTCCTGAAATGGTTTTTTAACGAGGTGCCAAGCCAAGACCTATAAATCACCCGACTTAGGAAATTAACCCCCGCATGTATATTTGCATTTTCTTTTAATAAATTCTGTTCAGATTTTCTACAAACGCTCAAGCCGCATTATTCCGAAACATTCATCGCCCGATTATAAAGCTACAGATCGACAGAAAGTGAAAATCAAATTCACTGCGCGATCGCGATAAAGACCAAAGATGAAAACCAAATTTATTAAAAGGTCTGCCAAACGAGGGTTAAAACCCAAATTCTACAAAATCGGCAAAGATGAAAACAGAATAATGTAAGAAATTATAGAAAGTGATCCATAGAAAGGACCTGACGAGGTCCTAATAAAATGGATTGCTATAAAATAACTTGAAGACTAGCCGACACAAAGAAGTCGGACCAGCCACAACAACCCAAGTTATAAGTAAAGCCCTGGAAAGAGGTCTGGCCAACCCTATAAAAGAGGATTACTATAACTTAGAAGAGCCCGACATGATGAAGTCAGACTCCTACAAAAAAGTTACAAAGGTAATCTCTGAAAGAGACCTGAACAAAGTCCAAGAAAGAGGATTACCAAGTAACCCGACAGGGTCCGACTTGACGAAGTCGACCCAAAAATATAAAGTTACAAAGGTAATTCCTGAAAGAGACCTGAACAAGATCCAAGAAAGACGATTACCAAGTAACTCGACAGGGACCAACATGGCGAAGTCGGCCCAAAAATATAAAGTTACAAAGGTAATCCCTGAAAGAGACCTGAACAAGGTCCAAGAAAGAGGATTACCAAGTAACTCGACAGGGACCGACATGGCGAAGTCGGCCCAAAAATATAAAGTTACAAAGGTAATCCCTGAAAGAGACTTGAACAAGGTCCAAGAAAGAGGATTACCAAGTAACTCGACAGGGACCGACATGGCGAAGTCGGCCCAAAAATATAAAGTTACAAAGGTAATCCCTGAAAGAGACTTGAATAAAGTCCAAGAAAGAGGATTACCAAGTAACTCGACAGGATCCGACATGATAAAGCTACCCCTAAAAGAGACCTAAATAAAGTCCAAAAAAGAGGGTTACAAACAAAGAACTCAACCCGGGTTGAAGAAATTGGCAATCTCAGTGTTATAATTCCTAACGAAGACATGAATAAAGTTCAAATTGTTGAAAGCAGCGTCAGGCAAAGGAATCAAGCTGATCATGTCAGACAAAGTCCCGACACTCTCAAAGACTACGAAGGTACCAAGACAAGCGCAGACAAATATGATATGAAAACAAAAGTTATAATAATAGCCAGCTTCAGAGGCCACCAGGTTTAACCCACAAAGCCTGAAAACTACTTTGTTTATCAAAATAAAGTTGTTAAACAAGCAACTAGAAAAGCGTCAAAACATCATTCACAAAATAAAGAGTTTTAAAAATAAAGCCCACAAGCCGGGCAATCTACAACGAGCAAGAAGGAAATTCAGTTAACATCTGAAGGCTTCTCAGCAGCATCAACTCGGGGTGAAGGAGGACGAGTCTGAAGAGGCATCGCATCCACCGTCCCATCATCCCGGTTGAAGATTTGGCAATCGGGTTCCCCCTGGGTGATTGATCTTAGCAGTGAAAGTCGGAGAAGTCAGCGCAACAGAAGTCTTGGTAGCGGGCAGTGAAGGATGATCATCATCAGGATCGTTAGGGACAATCTTACCATCCTTAACAATGTTGTCCAGACTAATAAGGGAGAGGTCGAGATCTGATGCAAGAACTCGAAATTGCTCCTTCAGATTCTCATAAGCAGCAATAATACTGCCTACAAAATTACTCTGAAGTTCGGTATAATCGGCCCGGATAGATTTCAAGCTACCCCTGAGCTCCATTATCTCTCTATAAGTAGTAACATAGCTATCCTTATGTTTCAGCGTCGTATCCTCAGCCAGTTGCACAGTAGCCGCCAGACCAACAGCCCGAGCCGTTTCCCCCTTCAGTTCCTTTTCTAGCTCGGCTACTTTCACCTTGAGCTCCTCCTTCAAACCCTTAATTCGGTCAAACTCCGATTTTGCCTCCTCCATAAAGGCCTTGGTAGCATGGATAGGAAGATCTTGAGCAGTCCGGTATAAAGCCGCTCCCATGTGTGCCAGTGTAATACCACTCCGAGTAATGAAGTCTAAATGACAAAGAATAGATACATCGTCAGTAGGCATGACACCATAGGGAGCAATTTGTTGATCTACAAACCCAACAGCATCAAAGTCGGGAGCACCAAGATTAAAAGGCTCGACAGTCCGAGGTCTTTTTTGAGGAAGAGCTGCAGAAGGAGAAGAGGTACCAATAGAAGTTTGCGACGGATCGACCAAACGAACCCAGGGAGTAAGGGTCATCCTCCTCGGCCCAGGAGAGCTCGAGATAGACGGCTTCGACAAAACCTGGGAGAACCCTTCTCCGACCACCTTGGCCGGGACGTTCTGAGCCGCGGTAGCCTTCCTCGCCATCTTAAAGGCCTTCAGCGAGTCATTATTCTTCGACATCTCTGAAAAATTCAAAAAATTCAGCAACTTATAAGCCAGAAAAGAAAGCAGAAAACAAAACAAATCGGAACACAGTTTATAATACCCAGCACGATGCGGATCAAGGATGGATCCCCCGGAAATTTTTTGGTCTCAAGATGGGGAAGTTCCCCCCAAATATCCTCCAAAGCAGCAACAAAAGCCTACTCAACCTTGTCTAACATCTCCCAGGTATACCTAGATACAACTACATTCCTCTGCCATTCTAAAAGAAAACGAGGCTCGCCTTTCTCATCCGAAAAGAAAGGACGAGCTCCTTCAACAGCTCGGATCTTGAAAAAGTAATTCTTAAAATCTCGTAAAGACTCATCATACATGGAAAAAACCTTATGTCCTTGGGCCAACCTAAAAGAAATCCAAGAAGCTTTTTTTTTGGTAGTTCCAGGCTTGGTCAACACAAACAGATACAGAAAAAGAGTTAAAGAGGGCATAACACTGAATTCATGACAAACCAGCTGAAAAATCTTAATAAAACCCCAAGAATTTGGATGAAGTTGAGATGGGGCTACATTACAAGACCACAACAGGTCAGTCTCAAAGGAAGTAAAAGGAAGGGTAATATTCATCTGGCTAAAGAAGAAATCATATGCATAAAAGAAAGGACGCTCCCCCTGGTTCAGAACAGGAAAGCAGACCCTATCATCAGAATCGGGTGCCACCAACTCATAGTTGCGTTCTTGATTCTCACTACTACATATCCGATGGTGTTTTCTAAGCTCCGCACAGAACTCCGAATTATCTAGAGACACACATAGCAACACAAGGGAGTCCAACCAGTCGGACATCCTCTCGGGAACCTTAAAAGACGCCTCGACAATATTTTTGCGAGAAGACATGGTTAACAAGTCCTACAAGAAGAAAAGAAGATTGGATTACTCAAAAACATCTTGGAACACTAATCAAACAACTCGGGCATAAATGGAGACAACTCGAAAACTAAAGTGTATAGGTATCAAGAAACTAGGCAAAGCAACAAAAGGAAAGCCCAGGACCCAGTCCAAAATGTTCCAGGGGCATCCTTTGGAGGCAGAATAAGGACTCAGGGAAGCCTACAAGCCTACATCTCTACACATCCCAACAAGAAAATAAAGTCTCTATTTCAACAAGAATGACACTCGGAAAGGCCACAAACCAAATAAAATCATCAAAATCAGGCGCCTTTCGAAAATATGATTTTAGTCTACCCAACAGCAAGAACATGCAAAACCCTAGAAGCTTCAACCATTCAGGAAATGCCAGAAAAGAAGAAACCAGAAATCACAGTGACAAAAAGCATAGAAATGCAAAAAGGTTCAAACTTTCCAAAAATTACTCAAGTAAAAACCCTACTGTACCAGGAAAACAAAACAATGTAAGCAAAAGAGAAGATGAACCAACCTGAGAAAAGGGGAAGCGTACGGAGGAAAGATTGAAGACAAAGCGGTCGTCGAAAACAAAGAGGGCACCTACAATCACCAAGCAACGTCACAAAGAGAAGACGCAAAAGGGCGAAACACAGGCGAAAACAGAAAAGTGAGAAAGAAAAGGGGAAGTTACAGAGAAGAGGAAAAACCGTTTCTGTGTGTGAAAATTCAAAATAAAAGAAAAGAAACGGGGCATTGAAAACCAATTAATGAGGGCATTAAAACCCTCGTGCATTCCCGAGGCAAGGACGCTAAAAAGCGTGCACTCTCAGAGGAAACGAAACGTTCTGCATTCAAAAAACTCTACAAGAATAAAATCGACAAAATGCTTGAGTTCGGCTTCACCTGAGAAGGTTCGAAGTCCTAAAACTAAGACTTGACCTAAAGATCAAGCTCGAGCAGGGGCACTGTTCATACCCTGGGTCAAAGCTGTCCGACCGGGGATGTGCTACAGACAAAGGGACTGACCTCTTCAGGTCAGGATAACCCGACCTCTTCTTAAAGAGCTCGGCCAAGTCACAGGAAAGCCCAATAAAGGGCCCAAACAGAGGAACACATCCCGAATCCAAAGGCAGCCCAAGCCTGTAGAGATAAAGGCGGTTCCCTTGAATATAAGAAGACCTCACTCAAAGATAAGATAAGATAAGATAACATAACTATCTTATCTCCGGAAAGGTCACTCTCCATCATTATAAATACACTGGAGCACCCAGGTATAACTCATACTCTGATTCTACTAAATACCTGCTTAATACCCTTGCTAACTTAAGCATCGGAGTCCCTTGCAGGTACCTCCCACCCTCCGGGGACAAAGGATCAGCACCATTACCAAATCTAGCAATTCAGACACGACAGCTCTGACCAGCTCCGAAGATCTCGTTCGAGATCGACCTACAGTTTCAGGTAACACTCGGAACAGTTAGTTTAAGTAAATACAAATAAAACTTGTTGAATGTTCAGTTCAATAGGTATGCAGATGGTTATTTTAATTCTTAATTGGGTGGTTATTTTGTTCGAATCGGTGATGTCCGGTGAGGAAGAGATTGACACTGGCGAAAGGGGATGGTTGATGAAGGCGCAACAGTAGAGGGTTTGGAGAAGAAAATGTTGATATTGTAAATTAGGGTATAGGAGAAGGTTAAGATTTTGAAATAACTAAATGAGATTTTTGGTTTAAGTAATTTAAGTGGTATTTTTTTCCTTTATTGGGCCAAATTTTTAACCCATTGTTCACATTGTTCAGATTATCCGTTGTCTACCTAGCAGAGCCGTTGTTTAAATTCATTAATCTCTAAACCAACAAAACCGTAAATAACTCTTCCCACAGATCTGCTACATATCCAAGTATTATTGTCATCCAAGTTCAACCAAGTAGACTTAACACCAACAAAAATCACTCTCATTCAAAGAGCGTGATTATATGCGCAGGGCTTTACGTTATCATCATCGTCTTCTTCTTCTCAGCATTCCTCCTCCTCATCCTTCTTCTCACGTTCCTTTTTCTTTGCGTGTTTTCTCTTCATTGCCATTCTTTTGTTGCTGCTGTTGTTGCTGTATTTTTTTCTCCCCTCTTCTCCTTGGTGATTTTACAATATTATGAGTTTCTTCTTCTTCTTTGTTTAATTTTTTCTCTTTTTCTAGGTTTTATTCCTCTCAATAGACTAAAACAAGAAGAATTATAACAAAATAAAATAAAAAGAAAATGAAGAAGCAGTAAAAGATGAGGAGGAAGAGATTTGAATTGTGTAAAATAACGAGATCAAATACACCTTAATTCACTCGGAAATGAATCAAAATTATATCTAGAATGAATCTAAAATTAAATTCCAAATAAACCGAAATTACTTAATGATAAAAATACATAAACAAACTCATTTCAAAACAAATACAGACCAAGTACTCCTTATTAAATCCAGAATGAACCGAAATTACTCAATAATTGCATTCAAAAGCAAGCACACAAACAAAACTGAATGATCAGAAATTCAATTAGAAATGAACCGAAATTACATCAAGAATGAATCAAAAATAAAATTCTAAATGAACCGAAATTACTTAATGATGATGATACATAAACAAATTCGTTTCAAAACAAGCACAAACCAGGTGCACCTTATTTAAATCCAGAATGAAGTGAAATTACTTAATGATTGCATTCGAAAACAAGCACACAAAACACATTTAAATCCGTCAAGTGATTTTGCAGTATTAAATATTTCTTCTTCTTTGTTTGATTTTTTCATGTTTTTATTATTATTATTAAGAGGGTAAAACAAGAAGAATTATGAGAAGGAAAAACAAGAAGGAGAAGATGAACAAGACAAGAATAAGAAGAATATAAGGAGAAGTTTTGAGAAGTTTTTTATTCTTATTTCTCCTTTTTTGTTTGATTTTTTTCTCTTTTTTTTTGGTTTTATTCCTCTCAAGAAAGGATGTGAGGAGGAACGGTTTTAAATTATGAAAATAATGAGACCAAATGTACCTTAATTCACTTAGAAATGAACCAAAATTACATCCAGAATGAACTGAAAATTGAATTCCGACTGAGCCAAAATTACTTAATGATGACGATACACAAACAAACTAATTTTAAAACAAGCACAGACCAAGTGTACCTTATTTAAATCTAGAATGAATCAAAATTACTTAATGCTTGCGTTCGAAAACAAGTACACAAACAAAATTAAATGATCAGAATTTCACTCAGAAATTAACCGAAACTACATCTAGAATGAACAAAAATTACTTAATGATGAACAAAATTGTTTCAAAACAAGCACAGACCAAGTGCATGTTACTTAAATCCAGAATGAACCGAAATTACTTAATGATTGCATTCAAAAACAAGTGAATCATGAACAAAAACACATCCAAATCCATCAAGTGATTTTGCTGTATTTTGCATTCTTCTTTGTTTGATTTTTTTATGTTTTTATTATTATTAAGAGGGTAAAAAACAAAGAATTATGAGAAAGAAAATCAAGAAGGAGAAAATGAACAAGACAAGAAGAAGAAGAATGTGATGAGAAGTTTTGAGGCATTTTTTATTCTTGTTTCTTCTTTTTTGTTTGATTTTTTCTCTGTTTCTTGGTTTTATTACTCTCAAGAGAGGATGTGAGGAGGAACAATTTTAAATTGTGCAGAACAATGCACCTTAATTCACTCAGAAATGAATCAAAATTACATCAAGAATGAACCAAAATTAAATTCTGAATGAACCAAAATTAATTAATGATAACGATATACAAACAAATTTGTTTCAAAACAAGCACAGAAAAAGTATACCTTATTTAAATTTAGAATGAATCAAAATTACTTAATGATTACGTTAAAAAACAAGCACCCAAACAAAATTGAATGATCAGAAATTCACTCAGAAATAAACTGAAATTACATTTAGAATGAACTAAAAGTTAAATTTCAAATGAACCAAAATTACTTAATGATGACGATACACAAACAAAATCATTTCAAAACAAGCACAGATCAAGTGCACTTTATTTAAATCCAGAACAAACTGAAATTACTTAATGATTGCGTTCAAAAACTAGTAGACAAATGAAATTGAATCATGAACAAAAATACATCGAAATACATAATGTAATTTTTCAGCATTATGCATTTTTTTTCTTTGTTTGATTTTTTTATGTTTTTATCGTTATTGATGAGTTCAATAAACAATTAATAACTTTGGTGATGACAAACATAGTGTTATTTGGGTGAATAACCCAATTGGGTTTGATGAGGTTGTTTAAGTGTGTGGTGCAGAATTTCTAGATTCACAAACTAACCGGAAAGTGCACCGGGTCATACCAAGTAATACCTCAGATGAGTGAGGGTCGATCTCACAAGGATTGATGGACTGAGCAACAATGGTCAAATGATTCCTTAATTAGGCAGCAGAAAGTGATTGTTTTGGGGTTCAAAAGCATTAAACAATGATTCAAAGAGTAAGAAAGCAAATAGTGTGAATGGTGTGAAATGTATAAGAGATAGCAGTTAAGGTATCAGAGATGTTTACTTTTTCTGGATTAAGTTTTCTTACCAACTATTTTAATCATGCAAGATTCATTTCATGGCAAGCTATCAGTGGCTAAACCTTAATGTCTTAGTGATTTAGTCTTCTCTAACCTAGTTAACTGCCAATGTCTTAGTCACTTAATTTCGATTAGAGGGTTAAGTTCAATTCTAGTTTATGGCCACAAAAACTCTAATTACCCAAAGCTAAGAGGATTATATGTCACATATCCCGGTTAGTTCAAGTAATTAATGATTTAGGAGGAATTTACTTTCAAGCTGTTGTTCAGGTGAGATATCTCCCAAGAATCACAATAACGCATATAGAATAAGGGTTAGTCTTCCAATCTACCCAGATTCATAAGATGAAGAACGAAAGTAATCCTTAAAAATTAAATAGAACAGTAATAGTTTTAATCCATAGAAATAAACAGAGCTCCTAACCTTAACCAAGGAGGTTTAGTGGCTCATGCTTCAGAGAGAAAACTAGGGTTTAGAAAATGTTGTGAAAGTGCAGAAGTGAGAAGGCTTCCCGAAGGGTGAATCTTTTTCCTCATATATCTAATCTAATTTGATTTGAAACTAAAATAAAATAATAAAGTCTAAACTTAAAAGATTTTTTTGTAAATAAAAATAACTAAAATAAAATAAAATAAAGTAATTAAAAGCTAAATCCAACTAGAAATGCTCCTTAGATGAGATTGTGATTCGGATTTTCTGGAGCTAAATGCCAACTTGGCATTTAGCACCCAAAGGGGGGCAGAACAC
This sequence comes from Arachis hypogaea, assembly GCF_003086295.3. Taxonomy (NCBI): domain Eukaryota; kingdom Viridiplantae; phylum Streptophyta; class Magnoliopsida; order Fabales; family Fabaceae; genus Arachis; species Arachis hypogaea. The sequence goes on from NC_092041.1 coordinate 86,321,948, forward strand.
CTCTGATCTTGCTGAGTTCCTGGCGCTAAACGCCAACTTGGCATTTAGCGCCCTAGTGGGCAGCTCCAACTCTTCTCCTTCTTGCCCAAAACTCTGCCAAATTTATCCGAATTGCACCTGAAATAATTAAAACACCAAAACAACTCAAAGTAGCATCCAAAGAGGATTTTAACACTAAAATATAATTAAACTCACTAAATTCTAACCAAATTTAACTAGAAAATAAGAAGAAAATAATGGAAAGATGCTCACGCATCACAACACCAAACTTGAACTGTTGCTTGTCCTCATGAAACTAAAAATAATATAGGACTGAAAAGAGAAAATGCCTAAAACTTGAGTGTTTATTTAAACTCTTGTCTAATTACTGAGTGGTATTTTTGTACTATAATTCTGAATAGATTTGGTATCTCACTATCCTTTGAAGTTCAGAAATATTAATGTCCTTCAGAATTAGAACTTGGATGATATTATGGATTCTTTTACTCCTTAAGCTCTGATTGATCCTTAAATACAAGTTTTTCTTTTCTTTCCTTTGGTGCTTTGCACCTTGAGCCTAGCCGTGACTCTAAGTGTTTTGTCTCAAGCTTCGCTTGACACAAAAATAACACAAGCACCTAATTGGGAAACTCTTTGGAGTTAGATTTTTCTTTTACTATTTTTCTAGTCAGTGGTGCTTAGAGCCTTTGGTATACTCTATAATTGCACTTGGTCTTGACTCTTAGTGCTCTGTCTCAAGTGTTACTTGACACATTCGCACCACATGCATATGGTTAGGAAAACAACTCTTTGAGCTTTTAATCATGTTTGACCTCCTAACCATTGATGCTCAGAGCCTTGGACCTTACTTTTTATTTTTCTTTTAGCTGTTTGTTTTGCTTTAGGGACCAATTTCTTACTCACTTTAGATAATACATAATGCTTCTCTAAGTTCCTGCACCTCAGGAATTAATATTCTTAACTTCAAGATCAAATATGCACTATTCAGTTCATACGCTCAGAATTATGGACAATGCCACCACATTAAGGTAACCAGAATAACTCATAATATATAACTTAAGTCTCATACATTTTACTACTTCTTTTCGTTTTCTTTTTATTTTTCAAGCTCAATGAGAAATGCATAAGACATCTTTCAAAATAAACATAAAACATCAAAATAAATAACTAAACTCGAAATCAATAAAATACTACTACTGATCATGTAAAGGCTTTCAAACAGAAAATAGGAAATAAGATGAAACACTGAAAAACAGAAAATAAAATAATCAGAAGATAATAAAATTCAACCACCTTAGTCATGGTGGCTATTGCTCCCTCCCGAGAATCCTCTTTGGCGCTTCAGCTCATCTAAGTCGCGCTGCCTCAGCTGCTCCTCTACTAGCTGATGGAGGGGGGCTGAGTGGTCCTAATGCTCAATCCTTAGCTGATCAACAGAAGATGTCATCTCCCCAATAAATGTAGTCAACTAATCCCAGTAGTCATGAGGAGGAAAATAGAATCCTTAAGGCATCTTCGGCTGCTCATGCTGAGGAGGGAGAACTGGCTCTTGAGGCAGTTCATGTCCAAGCTCCCTAGCATGCTCCATACCCCTCCTAGTGATAGGTCTATCAACAACAATAAGGGTATCTCCATTGATATGCACAACATCCTCACATAGGCAAAAGGTGAGGTGGGGGAAGGCTAATCTAGTAGAGGTGAAGGCCTTCTCAACTAGTTGATATAGCTCCTGAGAGATCCCCCGATACACCTCCACCTCATTACTAAGTATGATCCAGTGAATCATCATGGCTTGGTTAATAGTAACCTCATACCGTTTACTTGTAGAAATGATGAATCACTGAATGAACTCCAACCATCCCTGAGCAACTAGCCCCAGATCGTGCATAACCAGCTAGTATGACTGATCTCAAGCATCCCTCCTCTAGTGTGCTCTGGGGAGGCATATATCTGTAAGGACCTGGTCCAATCTCGGTCAGTGTTGACCCTCTGAGTATAAGAGTGAGGGTCGTCTCTGGATGGTAGGAAATGAAGTATCTCCCTCACCCTCTCTTGACTGAACTCGAGGATGTTCCCTCAGACCATAGTGCGCCAGTTCTTCGGGTCCAGGTTCACGTCTGTGACATGCTTGTAAGTCACCCAAGCATTGGTCTAGAACTCTTTGATCATAAGCACACCCACATCAGTAATAGGGTTGGTCAAAACTTCTCAACCCCTCCTCAGAATGTGGTCTCAAATTTTTGGATACTCGCCTGGCTGTAAATCAAAGTGAACCTCTGGGATCACTTTTTTTTACTCACAACTTCATTAAAGTGATCCTCGTGGGTCTTAGTGAAAAATCGGGTGAATTCATATGGATCGGATGCAGGAGCCTTTTTCTTTCTCTTCTTTGGAAAAGATTCAACGGTTTTGGGTGCCATGTGGTAAATGAAAATAAAGGAAAGTGGAGCGTCGCAACACCAAACTTAAAGTTGTGCTCATTCTTGAGCAAAGAGAAAGAGAAAGAATGGGGAAAAGGAGTAAAAAAGAGTCGATGAAAATGAAATTATGAAAAAGAAGATGTATGGAGGGAGGGAGAGGGGGTGGGGTTATGGTTAAAAAAGAAAGAGAAAGGAGGGCAAGGTGGAAGTTGGTGAAAGTGAAGCAAGAAAATGAAGAATATGGTAAGGGGGAAGAGGGGGCACGGTTGAGAAGGAAAGGAAATGGAAAGAAATGGAAGTAAGGAAAGGGATGGAGCTGTGGTGAAGGGGAAGGAAAAATGGGGTTTATATAGAGAGGGGGGACACGGTTATATGATAAAGTATGGGAGTTAAATGGAATTGATTGTAGTTAATTGTGATAGGGGTAGGTGAATATAGGGAAAAGGGAGGTGGGTTCACGAGAGAAGAGGTTGGGGAATGAGTTTATGAATGTGGATGGTATAGTGGGTAAGGAGGGGAGAGGGAGTGTTGAGTTGAATGGTCAAAGGGAGGGAGAAACGGGTATTAACCGTCAGAAATGGTAAAGCTTGCTTTAAAAATTCAAAACATTACATTGATGGTGCTAAACGCTTGCTCCATCGTTTATCGCCCCAACGTGGTATTGTCCATGCCAATATAGGCGTTAAACGCCACCCCTATCGTTTAACTCTAGACTTGGATCTTTTTTTTTTTAGGACGAGGCTTGGCGGCGTTTAGCGCCCTATGAGGTATGAGTGCCTTGAAAACTATGCCCATCATGAGCTTTAAATGCCTACCTGGCGTTTAACGCCAGCTCCTTTATACCCTTTAGGGCGTTAAACGCACTCCTGGAGTTTAACGTCAGCTTTTGCTTGCCAACCCAGGCACTAAACACCCAGCTTGGTGTTTAGTGCCAACATTTTCAAGTGACATACTCTCCAGGGTGTTATGTTTCTCCTCCAGAGTCCTCCTGTCCCTGTTCTACACACTTTGCATGACCATAATCATCATAAAACCAAGAAAAACTATGAATAATAATAAAAAAAATCAAGATAAAGAAAATAAACTAAAAGAAAAACCAAAGGATACTCAATATTGGGGTGCCTCCAACAAGCGCTTCTTTACCATCACTAGCTTGACGGTCAGCTCCACTAGGGAGGGTGCGATCATAGGGACTCAACTCTTCAGCTCTCACTATGAACTTCTTTCCTGTGCTTTCATGGATTAACTCAATATGCTCAAGAGATAGGATCATGTTCACTGTCTGAGGTAGGATTGGACATTTAGTAAATACCACCTTCATTCTTCGTGAGAAGTCTTCAGTGGGAATCTTCTTGTTCCTCCAACCCTTGTGCACCTTCTTCTTGGGGTCCCTCTCCTTGGTGGATGATGCACACCCAACACCAAACTTAGGTTTGATGTTAGGGGAAATGGTATTGACTCCCACTAAAAGAGGTTTGAACTGTGCACTCTGCTCTGCTTCAGCCAGGGATACTTGAAGACTTAGATTAGAGCCTCCTTCATCAGAGTGAGGTAAAGTTCTAAAAACTTAGAATACCAAGTAGTTCTCATGCATCTTCAGAACCAATTCACCTTGCTTTACATCAATCAGAGCTCTTCCAGTGGCTAGGAATAGTCTTCCTAGGATGATAGATTCATTCTCATCCTCCCCCATATCAAGGATGACAAAGTCTGCAGGGAGGAAAAGTTCTCCAACCTTGACTAAGACATTCTCTACTATTCAATGTGCCAGTTTCAGAGATTTATCTGCCATTTGTAATGCTACCCTTATTGGCTGTGCCTCTTGGATTTGTAGCTTCTTCATCACAGACAAGGGCATTAGATTAATGCTTGCACCAAGATCACATAGGGCTCTATCAAAAGTGATGTTCCTAATAGTACATGGGATCTGAAAGCTCTCAGGATCTGGCATCTTTCTTGGCAACTTGCTCTGAATTATTAAACTGCATTCCTTGGTCAGGACCACTGTCTCATCTCCCTTTAAAGTCTTCTTCTTAGAGAGGAAGCTCTTCATGAACTTAACATAGGGAGGCATCTGCTCCAGAACCTCAGCAAAAGGAATATTTATTTGTAACCGTCTAAAGACATCCAAGAACTGTGAGAACTGCTCATCCTTGGCCTCCTTTTGGGGCTTTTAGACGTGTACCTTGGTACCCTCAATCTTTTCTGATTTTTCTGACCCCTTAGCAACTTGTACTTCCTCCACTATTTCCCTTTCAACTACCACTATGACGGCCTTGCACTCTTCTGTTGGATTAAACACTATGTCACCGGGAAAAGTGTTAGGAGATCTCTTAGGTATTTGCTTAATCTTCTGACCCACTTGTATCTTCAAGTTCTGAAGCATCGCTCTGGTCTCTTGCATAAAATTGTGAGTGCTCTTGGAGAGTTCAGCAACTATAGAGGCTAAGTCTGGAGTGTAACACCCTACACACAGAGCTTTACACCTAGGATGTAAAACAGAGGTGGCGAGGCGCTACGACCTCTAAAAGTAAAATCTTATATATAATATAGTTGAAAAGAAGATTTATCTAGGAGCCTTTGGAGGAAAGTTAAAACAAAACATTAAATGGAAAAGCGCAACACTCTCGAAAGCGATAACATAAACGAAACAGGATAAGAGAAAACTAAACATGAATATATACAAAAAAGTTCCAAGATACAGATAACAAAGTCTCTGACTTGGCTCACAAAGTTAAGACCGGCCAGAGCATATATACATACATACATATAAGAATCCCAAGAGAGTCCAAAATACAGTTTACAAAACCTATATCTCCAAACTCAACCTCTAGGAGGGATAAAGCAATATATACGTATATAATAGAGATATACAAGTATCTATATATACATCAAAACCAAAATAAAATCCCAAAACACAAAGATCTTCACTTTCAGAAGCTCCCAGTATGCCTCAACAAGGTGCCTCATGCATCTGAAAACCACAAAATATGTATGGGATGAGAATCGGAGGTTCTCAGCATGGTAATAGTGCCCATATAACTAACATATAAGGTCCCAGGAAAGCCAAAGGTGATCCTATAACTGCGACACTTAGATTATAAAATTTAAATATTTAAAGTGGAAAACCATAAACAAGGTGGTCCTCTAAGGTTTTAAACTTAATCAAAACTGTACTAAAACCCTCAAATCCTCTGCCTTTCCTCCAATCCTCCAACTCCGGTGCACAGACAAGCAAAACAGACGAAACAAGCACATACAGAAAGCATATATAACAAGTAGGCAATTAACAATTAACATGAATAAACATTTAAGTAAGACAAGATAATGCACACTCAAACAAAACATACAAATACACATGATGCATGTCTTTTCATATGGCCGTGAGCTCACGTGTCGATTACTTTGCCAGAACCCGATACATCCAGTAGCTAACTCAGATATCGTCCTTTTGAAAACTGGTGGGCGGTACACCACCATGAACCCCACCTAGCGGGCGGTAGACCACCATGAACCTCATCATTGCAAGCAGTACACCACCACAAACCTCGCAAGATCTTCAATTGAAAAATAATACACACACATAGGCGGTAAACCACCACTAACCCCACATAACATTCTCTTTTAAAAATATGTGGGCGGTACACCACCATAAACCCCACATAACATTCTCTTTTAAAAACATGTGAGCAGTACACCACCACGAACCCTACATACATCTCGATACTAGGCAAGCGATAAACCACCACGAACCTTGCCAAGTCAAAGCTCAAAACAATTTCATTTTCAAATTCATTATAAATCATTCATACCCATTCATAATCATTCACAATTATTCAAAATCATTCATTAGGGCCAGATTCATCATATACATATCACTTTTCTGCACTTCACATTTCCTAACTCATTATGTCTCAAGTCTTCTTCACTTCCAAGTTACCTCACTTTCCTAGTTCAATCCCCTTCACTATCATTACACTCAAATCTAGGGTCTTAGGGAGTAGAAATAGAGGTTTAGAAGTTCAAAATCATGTTTAAAATCACAAAATATAACTTGCTGAAAAACAGGGTCCCGCGTACGCGAACCATGTCACGTATACGCAGAAGTGAATCTTTCCCAACTCATGTACACGACCTTTTCTCGTGTACGTGAGTCTCCTTGGCCCAAATAGTTTGCTCGCATCACGTGCAGCTGCTCGCGTACGTGAGTATATCCATTTTTACCATCTTGCGTACGTGACATACTCCCGGGTACGTGAGCACGTCTGGCCAAACCAAATGGCCGCGTCGTGTGTACCTTCGCGTACGCGAGCTTCCCCAAAATGCCACAAAGCTGTTAAGTAATTGCAGAATTTCATTTTACACATCAAACTTCCGAAGCGCATAACATTTTCGTTCGAAATCATTTTACATCCGTTCTTCAAATGGCATAAACTTCACGAACCCAATTTTCATATATAAAAAGTTTGAGAGAAATCGAGAGTCTGAAAACCAAGTTATGGATAGCCAAAATTTGGCCAAAAATTAATTTTTTGAAAAATTCTCAAAGATTTCTAAACCTCAATTTTCAAAATATTTCAGTTCCAACCCCTTTTTAAAGCTTACCACATCTTACAATAAGGACTCCAATCCAACCTCAACTATACAACAACACCTCTCAACATACTAACTCTCCATCTTCACTAAGTTATTAATGCAATAATTTAAGTTCAAAATGACATATCAATAAACATAATCATTATCATTTACCAACCTCCACATACAATATTACATATCATAACCTTAACCCCAATCTCGACATTACTAACTAGAACCATAATCTATATAACATACTTCATTATTCATCAAGCTATCATAATCGTGGTTCATCTTATCAACAATTCATTATTTTCAATATCAAACATAAAAAATCTACATCTCATGCTCATACAATAACTAATCAATCCAACCAACCAATTCAACACCTATATACATCAAACTCGACAATTATCCTCATTATTTACTAATCACAATAATTCACATATTCATCCTATTCTACGATCAATTAGTCTAAGTTTTCATGACAATTATATTTTAGTTACGAGAAACCGAAACCATACCTTGGTCGATTTTTCTCTAGCTCGGTACGTCACAATTGACCACCGTTCAACAAAAGCCAAGCTTCCAAAATGCACACCAAACAGAGGACTCAGCTATCACAGCCTAAATTCTGTCTTTCCGACACCTCCAATTTCATCAACAAGCCTCAAATAGCCCACAACTCAATCTAATACCAATAAACATCACTAACTCAATATAAATTTCATTATATCACAGATTTCACGAGGGTTTAGGAGTTCTTAACTTTCTCAAGCATCAATGAAACAAAACCCAATAATTTTCTCAAGTTAGTTCAAGTCTATAACATCAAAGAATAAAAAATCTCAACACCCACACATTGAATTTTCAAAATTGGGGGGAGGAAATTCAAAACTAAAAATGTAACCTCCTTACAAAATTGATTACTGGTATTTGTAGAGAATTTCAAGATGAACGTGTGGCCGCTGACGGCTCGTCCATCGAAGCTCCGGATAAAAAGTTATTAACAATTGGAATTTGTGATCAAGGGTTTATGGTTCTCCCCCTTGTTCTTCCCCCAACCAGCATGAATCCTAATGATTTAGGGCAAGGAAGCTAAATCCCTCTATTTTTTTAATGGATTGGGTTGGGTCATGGGCCCAATACGGGCCCAATTTGCCCGGTTTGGCCCATTCGGCTCAATCTTGGGCCAAATTCTTTAAAATTAGTGTCAAAATTCTTATTTTAATTAGCTCTATCTCATTAAATTATAAAATTTTATTTTATAATTTTTTATTAATAATTAATTTATTAACTAATTATTTACTAATTTTGCAAGTTTTACATGGAGTACTCTGAGATTGAGTGCACGCTTGCTGTGGCTGAAAGGCTTGAAATGGACGGTTGTTGAAATTATTCTGATTGAAATCGCCTTGAGCATTATTGAAGTTTGGTTGCCTCTGAGATTGGTCTCTCCACCCAAAGTTGGGATGATTCTTCCACCAATGATTAAATGTTTTGGCATAGGAATCATTATTGGGGTTTCTAGAGGAGTTCCCCATAAAATTGACCTGCATGGAAGTATACTGGCCATAGTCATAAGTATCACCTTGAGGGAAGCCACCACCCATGTCATAGGAGGTGTCCTAAGTACTGACAGCTGCAAGCTGCACTTCACTCAAGTGTTGTATAATGGCACTAATTTGCTAAGGCATAGTTTTTTTCTGGGCAAGAATAGTGAAGAGAAGAACTTTGCGTGGTCTAAGAATCTTTACAATTTGGTACTCGTTGCAAGTATAGCTCCAAAACCAATAGAAGTCCTTTCTTACAAATGTTTTGGTTGTCATAAGTAACAAACCCTTTTTAAAATTAATAATCGAGTATTCAAACCTCGGGTCGTCTTCTCAAGGAATTGCAGGGAGGTATGTTCTTATTATTGGTTATGGGTTTTGTAAATTGGGATTTTGAAAGTGAGGAACAAATAAATTAAATGACAAATAAAATAAATAATTAACTATAAAATAAACTCTTGGCAAGATATGAAAATTCGAAAGTTCTATCCTAGTTACTCCTATGAGAATGGAAGTTAATCCCACTTAGTTAACCTTTGCGTAAGTAAGGGAAAGTCAAGTGAACCAATTTGTTAGATTTCCCAAGTCCTAGCCAACTCCTAAGGAAAGACTAGAGTTAGTGGAATTCATATTAATCAGCCGACATAACAATCAATCCTGAATAGTTGATAACTCAAGAGCTTCCAGTTAATCAATTAAAGCCAATAATATAAAAAGCTAAAAAAGAATATTAGATCTGAAATACCTCAATTGCATTAATAAGAGAAAATCAATCTAAACATAAAGAATTCATAAGTCAATCTGGCAACATAAGTAATTAAATGAGAGCATTAAAGTATCTGAAAGTAAAAGAGAAATATAAAGTAAAAGAAATATTGAACCTGATGAAGAGTTGAAATCCTAAATCCTTTAAGAGGAATCCTAATCCTAAAACCTAAGAGAGAGGAGAGAACCTCTCTCTCTAAAAACTACATCTAAAACCTAAAATTGAATTATGAAAGCATGTTGAGTCTCTGCATGTTCCCTGACTTTAATCTATGTTTCTGGGCCGAAAACTGGGTTGAAATGTGGCCCAGAATCTCTGCCAGCGACTTTTGTAATTCTACAGATCGCGCACGTCACGCATCTGCGTCATCCATGCGATCGCGTCACTCAGCATTTTTTGTACCATGCGTGCGCGTCGTCCACGCATTCGCTTTATTCGTGCAGCTTCCAATCCGCGCGGTCGCGTCAGACACGTGAACACGTCACTCTGATTTCGTCCATTTCGCGCGGTCGCGTGAGCCATGCGACCGCATGACTTCTCGCTGGTCATCTCCTCAATTCCTTGTGTTCCTTCCATTTTTGCATGCTTCCTCTTCATTCTCTAAGCCATTCCTGCCCTATGAAGCCTGAAACACTTAACACACAGATCAAGGCATCGAATGGTAATAAGAGAGGATTAAGATTAGCTAAATTAAGACCAAAGAAGCATGTTTTCAATCATAGAACTAAACTAGAAAGGAATTGTAAAATCATGCAAATCATATGAATAAGTGGGTGAAAAAGCTTGATAAAACTACTCAATTAAATACAATATAAACCATAAAATAGTGGTTTATCAACCTCCCCACACTTAAACATTAGCATGTCCTCATGCTAAACTCAAGGAGACCAAATAAATGAGTAGGGAAAGGCAAGACTCATGCAATGCAACCTATGAATGTGAATGCAACTACATGCTAAAATGATTCTACCTACTTGGTGAAAAAGTAAATAAATCCTTCAAGAATAAATATGAAATGGATTTCACTAATTCAAATCACAAAATACAATATAAATAACTTTCAAGAAGAAGATAGCTCATGAAAGCAGGGAACATAGAATTAAGCACTGAACCCTCACTCGTAGTGTATATCACTCTAATCTCTCAAGTGTCTAGGGTCAATCACTCTATTCTTCCCTAATCATGCTTTCTAAACTTTGTCCTTCATCTAACCAATCAACAAATATTTAGTATACCCATGCACACATCATGAGGTCTTTTCAAGGTTGTAATGGGGCCAAGGCAAGGGTGAGGATATATGTATAGCTAAGTGAGCTATAAATTAAATCTTTGAGTAACCTGAGCTATCACCTAACATACATACATTCTATATAATTTCTAAAATCATGCCTAGCTACCCATAATTCCCACTTTTATATCACAAACTCATGTGTCAACTTTTCTTTTGATTTGTGTCACATATGCATTGATCTTTTATTAACTTAACATTGGGATAATTTTGTCCCCTTATTTATTTATTTATATTATATATTTTTTTCTTTTCTTTTTTTCTTTTTTTCTTTTTTTTATAGAGACATAAAAACTAAAATAACATATCAATGCATATGGAATTTTTTAATTTTCTGTTTTACATGAGTAGATACCCAAATTTCTCAATATTCAGAATTAGAAACATGATACATTCCCTTATTAACCCATGTTCCCACAGTTTTCCCACACTTAGTTGATGCACAACCTCTATCTTAAGCTAACCAAAGATTCAATTGGGATATTTAATTTGTTTTTTCTGCTTAAGGCTAGTAATGTGGTAAAATATTAAACAAATGGTGATTAAAAAGCTCAAGGTGGCTAACAAGAGTGACATAAAAGGGTAGGCTTTATTTGGGATAAGTGAGTTAATAATCAAATATGGCCTCAATCATATGCAAGCATGTAAATACACTAAATAATGGACATATAGAATGGAACAAAGCAAAGAATGCAGTTATAGAGAAGAAAACACATAAGAATAAAATATTTATGGTTAAATAATGTAACCATGTAAATAAGCTCAAATCTCACAGGTTGTGTGTTCTAGCTTTTAACTATGTTCCAAATACAACTTCCAAACAAATTTTAAATTTTGATTTAAATTAGTGAAATATTATAAAATAAAGTCTTGAAAAGAAATTTATTACTTCAACCAAGTGGTGGTAAAATATGCACAAAATCTAACTATAATACAATCAAACATGCAAATGCAAGAACTAACCACAGAAAAGTTTAAACATTGGTGTTGAGTCAGAAAATAACTAACCTATGGAGATCGGTATCGACCTCCCCACACTTAAAGATTGCACCGTCCTCGGTGCATGCTAAGATGTATAAGTGGACGGGCTGCTCCAACTGATGCCTTTCGCTATAGATTGTGCAGATTGACTTGTTTGTCTCCCCATTTAGAAGCTTTCCCTTTCCCTTCCTTGGTGGCCATCCTGAAAGAAGAGGAAAAAGAAGAAAAAGTGACCCAGAAATAAAAATAACAATATAAATAAAGTCTGGGTGTGTTAATGCCAAATAATGAGGGTCTCAGTTACATGGTTGCTACAACATGCAAGTGAGAAAATAATAGAAGCACATGGCATGTCAATGGTGGACGAAATTGTGATCTTTAATTAATGGCTCCTTGGCATGTGCCAAGGAGAACTAATTTAACTAACTGATTACTTGCTCAGAGCACAATTCCGTTCAACTAACCAGCAAGTGTACTGGGTCGTCCAAGTAATACCTTACGTGAGTAAGGGTCGAATCCACAGAGATTATTGGTTTGAAGCAATCAATATTTATTTTATTAGTCTTAGTCAGGATATCAATAGGATTATTTGGATTTATTTGTAAAAAGCCAAACTGCAAATTTCATAAAATTGTAAGTTAAAATAATAGAGTTACTTGATTTTCAGTACTGGGGAATATGTTGGAGTTTTGGAGATGCTTTGCCCTCTGACTTCAACTCTTCCTTGAAATCCTCTTCTCACATGCAGGTTCCTTCCATGGCAAGCTCTATGTAGGGTGTCACCGTTGTCAATGGCTACTTCCCATCCTCGCAGTGAAAACTATGCACGCACTCTGTCACAGTACGGCTAATCACCGGTTGGTTCCCGCTCCTACTGGAATAGAATCACTCTTTTGCGTCTGTCACTAACGCCCAGCAGGTTAAAGTTTGAAGCACGTCACAGTCATTCAATCCCGGAATCCTACTCGGAATACCACAGACAAGGTTTAGACTTTCCGGATTCTCATGAATGCCGCCATCAATCCGGCTTATACCACGAAGATTCTGTTGGGGAATCTAAGAGATATTCATTCAATCTGATGTAGAACGGAGGTGGTTGTCAGGCACACGTCCATGGGTTGAGGAAGGTGATGAGTGTCACGGATCATCACCTTCTCCACAGTTAAGCGCGAATAAACATCTTAGATAAGAACAAGCGTGTTTGAATGGAAAACAAAGGAATTGTATTAAATCATCGAGACGCTGCAGAGCTCCTCACCCCCAACAATGGAGTTTAGAGACTCATGCCGTCACAAAGTATGTAATTCAGATCTGAAAATGTCATGTGGTACAAGAAATGTCTGTAAAAGTTGTTTAAATAGTAAACTAGTACCCTAGGTTTACAGGAAATGAATAAACTAAGATAATTGGTGCAGAAATCCACTTCTGGGGCCCACTTGGTGTGTGCTGGGGCTGAGACTAAAGCTTTTCACGTGTGGAGGCCTTTCTTGGCGTCAAACTTCAGGTTGTGACGTGTTTTGGGCGTCCAACTCCGGATAATGACGTTTTTCTGGCGTTTAACTCCAGACAGCAGCATGAACTTGGCGTTTAACGCCAAGTTACGTCGTCTATCCTCGCTCAAAGTATGGACTATTATATATTGCTGGAAGCCCTGGATGTCTACTTTCCAACGCCGTTGAGAGCGCGCCATTTGGACTCCTGTAGCTCCAGAAAATCCATTTCGAGTGCAGGGAGGTCAGGATCCAACAGCATCAGCAGTCCTTTTTCAGCCTAAGTCAGATTTTTGCTCAGCTCCCTCAATTTCAGTCAGAAAATACCTGAAATCACAGAAAAACACACAAACTCATAGTAAAGTCCAGAAATATGATTTTTGCCTAAAAACTAATATTATTCTACTAAAAACTAACTAAAACATGCTAAAATCTACATGAAATTACCCCCAAAAAGCGTACAAAATATCCGCTCATCACAACACCAAACTTAAACTGTTGCTTGTCCTCAAGCAACTAGATGAATAAAGTAGGTTCTAATAGAGATAAAGAAACAATAATATTCTCGAGTTCTAAATGAGGCTCAGATTCTTATTAGATGAGCGGGGCTTGTAGCTTTTTGTCTCTGAACAGTTTTGGCATCTCCCTGTATCTTTAAATTTTCAGAATGATTGGCATCCTTAGGAACTCGGAATTCAGATAGTATTGTTGATTCTCCTAGTGTAGTATGTTGATTCTTGAACACAGTCATTTTATGAGTCTTGGCTGTGGCCCTAAGCTCTTTGTCTTCCAGTATTACCACCAGATACACAAATGCCACAGACACATAACTGGGTGAACCTTTTCAGATTGTGACTCAGCTTTGCTAAAGTCCCCAGTTAGTGGTGTCCAGAGCTCTTAAGCACACTCTTTAGCTTTGGATCACGACTTTAACCACTCAGTCTCAAGCTTTTCACTTGGACCTTCATGACACAAGCACATGGTTAGGGACAGCTTGGTTTAGCCGCTTAGGCCTGGATTTTATTTCCTTGGGCCCTCCTATCCATTGATGCTCAAAGCCTTGGATCCTTTTTACTCTTGGCTAGTGCTCATGGCTTGTGAATATTGTTTTTTTTTTTTTTTTTTGAACTGCTTTTTCTTGCTTCAAGAATCAATTTCATGATTTTTCAGATCATCAACAATATTTTTCGTGTTCCTCATCCTTTCAGGAGCCAATATTCATCAAATTCAAAGTACATATTATGCACTGTTCAAGCATTCATTCAGAGAACAAAAAGTATTGCCACCACATATAATTAATTATAAATTTTATTATTAAGAACTCGAAAAATATAAATTACTTCTTTATTCTAAAAGAATCTACTACTTTATTCATGCCTAATGATGATGAGAAAAATAAATTATAGCTTAATTGAAAATAAAATCAAAATAGACATCCTAATTACTGCTAAATATCTTCTAAGGTCAATTTCTAAAAGGAATAATCTCTACTAAGTTGGAACAGAGAAATTGGAACTCAGCAACCTGTTGTTTTGAGGAGTGGATGCTCCTCTGACTCTTTGGGGTGTGGTTCAAGGATTAATTTTTGGCGCTTCAGTTCCCTTAGATCACGCCCTTGCTCCTCTTGTTCCTTGAGCAGTTTGCAGATCATGCTACCTTGATTATTCTGTTCTTCCTTTATTTGATCCATAGCTTCTTGCAATCTGGAAACAGAAGCCTCAAGTTGTTCCCAATATTCATATTGGGGCAGTTCTGGGAGGGCTTCTTGTGCTCTCCTTCTGACAGGATCCTCTTGTTGCTGTTGCCTGACCATTGATATTCCAGTAATGGGCTTTTCAATTGGGATATATTCAGTTATTCCCATCTTTACTCCAGCCTCTTTGCAAAGCATAGAAACTAGGCTTGGATAAGCCAATTTGGCGTCCTTAGAATTCCTGTTTGCTATTTTATATAGCTCACAGGAGATCAGCTGATGGACTTCCACTTCTTTTCCCAACATGATGCAGTGAATCATGACAGCTCTTTTGATGGTAACTTCAGAATGGTTGCTGGTGGGCAAGATGGAACGACAAATAAAGTCCAGCCAGCCTCTGGCTACTGGTTTTAGATCTTCTCTTTTGAGTTGGACTGGGATGCCAGTTGTACTGGTAGTCCATTTGGCTCCAGGGATGCATATGTCCTCCAGAACCTTATCCAGCCCTTTATTGACCCTTATCATTCTCCTATTAAAGGAGTCTGGGTCATCTTTCAGTTGAGGGATCTTGAATACCTCCCTGATCCTGTCAGAATGGGTATGAATGATTTTTCCTCTGACCACTATCTTATGGTCAAAGATAGCAGCTCCAATGATTCTTTGCCTTTCTGTCTGCCATAGATTAGCATAGAATTCTTGAACCATATTCTTCCCCACTTTCTTTTCAGGATTGGCCAGAATTTCCCAATTTCTGTTCCGAATTTGCTCTTGGATTTCCGGATATTCATCTTCTTTCAGATCAAATCTGACTTCCGGGATCACTGATCTGTGACTCATTATCTTGTAGTAATGGTCTGAATGTTCTTTAGTTAAGAACTTCCCTTGGTTCCAAAGTGGCTTTGGAACGCTTTCTTTCTTTCCTCTTGGGGTGGTTTGTTTCCCTTTAGGGGCCATGATCAAGAGACACAATAGTTTTTGTGATCACGGGAAAACACACCAAACTTAGAGCTTTGCTTGTCCTCAAGCAAAAGAGAGGAAAGAAGAGGGATAGGAGGAGAGCAATGTGGAATGGTGATGATGAGGAGGGCGCCGAACACAAGATATAGGGAGGGGGGGTGGGTAATTTTCGAAAAAAAAATAAGAAAGAGATAAGATAAAAGATATAATTTTAAAAGATATGATCAGAAAAAGATATAATTTTAAAAAGGAAAAGATATAAATCAAAATTTAAAAGATATAATTGAATTTTTAATTTTGAAAAGGATTTTTTTTAAAAGGAGTTAAAGATGTGTTGGAAACAAATTTGAAAAGCTGATGGCTTAAATTGAAAAGCCATTTGTTCTTTTGGGTTAAGATAAATCTAAAAAATTTGCAATCATTGGATTTTAGAAATTAGGATAAAAACTTTTGGAATTGAAAGTGATAATTTAAAATATGTTTATGCAAGAAATCATGAATTGAAACATAAAAATTTTGAAAAAATGCAAAGAAAAATGAAATTGTACCTCCTCCCACCATCCTGGCGTTAAACGCCCACATGGTGCATGGTTTGGGCGTTTAACGCCCAGATGTTGCTTCTCCTGGGCGTTCAACGCCCATGTGATGCTTCTTCCTGGCGTTTAACGCCAGGAGGTCCTTCTTTACTGGGCGTTTTTCTAAACGCCCAGAATGCTAGCAGATTGGCGTTAAACGCCCAGAAGGTGCATCTTTCTGGCATTTAACGCCCAGAAGATGCTTCTTCTTGGCGTTTAACGCCCAGAAGGCTACCCTTACTGGCGTTAAACGCCCAGTGGGTGCTTCTTTTGGGCGTTTAACGCCCAAAGTATTTCTTACTGGCTTTTTCATGCCAGTGAGCTTCCAAATTTCTCTGTAACTCTTGGGACTTCAATCAATTACTAATTCACCTTTGAAGATACTTGGACTCAAACCTGTAAAGAAAAGAAAATTTATTTAATCAGTAGATAAACTTTGTAAATGGCTGGGTTGCCTCCCAGCAAGCGCTTCTTTAATGTCATTAGCTGGACTGACACTGATATTCAATGTAATCTCAGTCTTGAGCATTCTTGCTCGAAATTATCTTCAAGATAGTGTTTAACTCTTTGTCCATTGACAATGAACTTTTTGTTAGAGTCACTATCCTGAAGTTCTATGTATCCATATGGTGATACACTTGTGATTACATATGGACCTTTCCACCGGGATTTTAATTTCCCAGGGAATAATTTGAGCCTTGAATTAAATAGCAGAACTTTCTGTCCTGGCTCAAAGACTCTGGATGACAATTTCTTATCATGCCATCTTTTTGCTTTCTCTTTGTAAATTTTTGCATTTTCGAAAGCATTGAGTCTAAATTCCTCTAGCTCATTTAACTGGAGTAGTCGTTTTTCTCCAGCTAACTTGGCATCAAGATTCAGGAATCTGGTTGCCCAATAGGCTTTGTGTTCCAGTTCCACTGGCAAGTGACATGCCTTTCCATACACAAGCTGGTATGGAGAGGTCCCTATAGGGGTCTTGAATGCTGTTCTATATGCCCACAGAGCATCATCCAAGCTTCTTGCCCAATCCTTTCTACGGTTAATTACAGTCCGTTCCAGGATTCTTTTAAGTTCTCTATTTGAGACTTCAGCTTGCCCATTAGTTTGTGGGTGATATGGAGTAGCCACCCTGTGGTTGACTCCATAACGTACTAGAGCAGAGTAGAGCTGCTTATTACAGAAATGAGTACCCCCATCACTGATTAACACTCTAGGGATACCAAATCTGCTGAAGATATGTTTCTGGAGGAATTTTAACACTGTTTTAGTGTCATTAGTGGGTGTTGCTATAGCTTCCACCCATTTGGATACATAATCCACTGCCACCAGAATATAGGTGTTTGAGTATGATGGTGGGAAAGGTCCCATGAAGTCAATGCCCCATACATCAAACAACTCAATTTCCAAGATTCCTTGTTGAGGCATAGCATAACTGTGAGGCAGGTTGCCTGATCTCTGGCAACTATCACAGTTAAGTACAAATGCTCGGGAATCTTTATAGAGAGTAGGCCAGTAGAAGCCACTCTGGAGGACTCTTGTGGCTGTTCGTTCACTTCCAAAATGTCCTCCATACTGTGATCCATGGCAATGCCAGAGGATCTTCTGTGCTTCTTCTTTAGGCACACATCTACGGATTACTCCGTCTGCACATCTCTTAAAGAGATATGGTTCATCCCAAAGATAGTACTTTGCATCTGTGATTAATTTCTTTGATTGCACCTTACTGTACTCTTTGGGTATGAATCTTACTGCTTTGTAGTTTGCAATGTCTGCAAACCATGGCACTTCCTGGACGGCTAGTAATTGCTCATCCGGAAAGGTTTCAGAAATTTCAGTGAGAGGGGTGGATGCCCCTTCCACTGGTTCTATTCGGGACAGGTGATCTGCTACTTGATTTTCTGTCCCTTTTCTGTCTCTTATTTCTATATCAAACTCTTGCAGAAGCAACACCCATCTAATGAGTCTGGGTTTTGAATCCTGCTTTGTGAGTAGATATTTAAGAGCAGCATGATCAGTGTACACAATCACTTTTGATCCTACTAAGTAGGATCTGAACTTGTCAATGGCGTAAACCACTGCAAGTAGCTCTTTTTCTGTGGTTGTGTAATTCTTCTGTGCATCATTTAGCACACGGCTGGCATAGTAAATGACATGCAGAAGCTTGTCATGCCTTTGTCCCAACACTGCACCAATGGCATGGTCACTGGCATCACACATCAGTTCAAATGGTAATGTCCAGTCTGGTGCAGAGATGATTGGTGCTGTAACCAATTTAGCCTTTAGAGTCTCAAATGCCTGCAGACACTCTTCATCAAAGATGAATGGCGTGTCTGCAGCTAGCAAGTTGCTCAGAGGTTTGGCGATTTTTGAAAAATCCTTTATAAACCTCCTATAGAACCCTGCATGTCCCAGAAAGCTTCTGATTGCCTTAACATTAGCGGGTGGTGGTAATTTTTCAATTACTTCTACCTTAGCTTGGTCCACCTCTATCCCCTTGTTCGAAATTTTGTGCCCAAGGACAATTCCTTCAGTCACCATAAAGTGACATTTTTCCCAGTTTAAAACCAGGTTAGTCTCTTGGCATCTTTTCAGAACAAGTGCTAAATGGTTAAGGCAGGAGCTGAATGAGTCTCCAAATACTGAAAAGTCATCCATGAAGACTTCCAGAAATTTTTCCACCATATCAGAGAAAATTGAGAGCATGCACCTCTGAAAGGTTGCAGGTGCATTGCACAGGCCAAATGGCATCCTTCTGTATGCAAATACTCCAGATGGACATGTGAAGGCCGTTTTCTCCTGATCCTGGGGATCTACTGCAATTTGATTGTAACCTGAATATCCATCCAGGAAGCAGTAGTATTCATGACCTGCTAGTCTTTCTAGCATCTGGTCTATGAATGGTAAAGGAAAATGATCCTTTCTGGTGGCTGTGTTGAGTCTTCTGTAATCAATGCACATGCGCCACTCTGTAACTGTTCTTGTAGGAACCAGTTCATTTTTTTCATTATGAACCACTGTCATGCCACCCTTCTTAGGGACAACTTGGACAGGGCTCACCCAGGGGCTGTCAGAAATAGGATAAATGATCCCAGCCTCTAGTAATTTAGTGACCTCTTTTTGCACCACTTCTTTCATAGCTGGGTTCAGCCGCCTTTGTGGTTGAACCACTGGCTTGGCGTCATCTTCCAACAAGATTTTGTGCATGCATCTGGCTGGGCTAATGCCCTTAAGATCACTAATGGACCACCCAAGAGCTGTCTTGTGTGTCCTTAGCACTTGAATTAGTGCTTCCTCTTCCTGTGGCTCTAAGGTAGAGCTTATAATTACAGGAAAGGTTTCACCTTCTCCCAGAAATGCATATTTCAGGGATGGTGGTAATGGTTTGAGCTCGGGTTTTGGAGGTTTCTCCTCTTCTTGAGGGATTTTCAGAGGTTCTATTATCTTCTCTGATTCCTCCAAATCAGGCTGAACATCTTTAAAGATGTCCTCCAGCTCTGATTCGAGACTCTCAGCCATGTTGACCTCTCTTACCAGAGAATCAATGAGATCAACACTCATGCAGTCATTTGGGGTGTCTGGATGTTGCATGGCTTTAAGAACATTCAACTTGAACTCTTCCTCATTGACTCTCAAGGTTACTTCCCCTTTTTGGACATCAATGAGGGTTCGGCCAGTTGCTAGGAAAGGTCTTCCTAGAATGAGAGTTGCACTCTTGTGCTCCTCCATTTCCAGCACCACAAAGTCAGTAGGAAAGGCAAATGGCCCAACCTTGACAATCATATCTTCAATCACGCCTGATGGGTATTTAATGGAGCCATCAGCAAGTTGAAGACATATCCTGGTTGGTTTGATTTCTTCAGTCAAACCAAGCTTTCTGATAGTAGATGCAGGTATTAGGTTGATACTTGCCCCAAGATCGCATAAAGCTTGCTTGGTACAAATACCTTCTAATGTGCATGGTATCATAAAGCTCCCAGGATCTTTAAGCTTCTCAGGTAAGCTTTTCAGAATGACTGCACTGCATTCTTCAGTGAGGTAAACTTTTTCAGTTTCCCTCCAATCCTTCTTATGACTTAAGATCTCTTTCATGAACTTAGCATAAGAGGGTATTTGCTCAAGTGCTTCTGCAAACGGAATCTTTATTTCAAGAGTCCTGAGATAGTCTGCAAAGCGGGCAAATTGCTTATCCTGTTCCGCTTGGCGGAGTTTTTGAGGATAAGGCATTTTGGCTTTGTATTCCTCAACCTTAGTTGCTGCAGTTTTATTATCTACAGAAGTGGGTTGGGAAGCCTTTTTAGAAAGGTCAGCACTTGTATGTGACTGATTCCCTACTGGCATTTGAATGCTAGTGGTGGGAGCTGGAGTGGCGTCAAACGCTACTTCCTTGTTTGTTACTGGCGTTTGAACGCCAGAACCATGCTCCTTTTGGGCGTTCAACGCCAGATCCATGCTTGTTTCTGGCGTTGAACGCCAGGAATAAGCATGGTTTGGGCGTTCAGCGCCAGTTTTATCCCTTTCTGGGCTCTGCTTGTCCTCAGAGGGATTTTTAGTAGCCATTTGTTCATCTCCTGTCTTCTTGCTACTTTGAAGTGAGGTATTTAATGTTTTCCCACTTCTTAATTGAACTGCTTGACATTCTTCTGTTATTTGTCTTGACAGTTGCTTTTCTGTTTGCTTTAATTGTACTTCCATGTTCCTGTTAGCCATTCTTGTTTCCTGTAATATTTCCTTGAATTCGGCTAGCTGCTGATTTAGAAAATCTAATTGCTGATTGAATTTATTAGCCTGATCCACCGGACTGAGTTCTGCAGTTACTGTTTTAGCTTCTTCTTTCACGGAAGATTCACTGTTCAGATACAGATGCTGATTTCTGGCAACTGTATCAATAAGCTCTTGAGCTTCTTCAATTGTTTTTCTCATGTGTATAGATCCACCAGCTGAGTGGTCTAGAGAAATCTGAGCTTTTTCTGTAAGCCCATAGTAAAAGATGTCTAATTGCACCCATTCTGAAAACATTTCAGAGGGACATTTTCTTAGCATCTCTCTGTATCTCTCCCAGGCATCATAAAGGGACTCATTATCTCCTTGTTTGAAGCCTTGGATGCTTAGTCTTAGCTGTGTCATCCGTTTGGGAGGGAAATAGTGATTCAGGAATTTTTCTGACAGCTGTTTCCATGTTTTTATGCTGTTCTTAGGCTGGTTATTTAACCACCTCTTAGCTTGATCTTTTACAGCAAATGGAAACAGTAGTAATCTGTAGACATCCTGATTCACTTCCTTATCATGTACTGTATCAGCAATTTGCAGAAATTGTGCCAGAAACTCTGTAGGTTCTTCATGTGGAAGACCAGAATACTGGCAGTTTTGCTGCACCATGATAATGAGCTGAGGATTCAGCTCAAAGCTACTAACTCCAATGGAAGGTATACAGATACTACTCCCATATGAAGCAGTAGTGGGGTTAGCATATGACCCCAGAGTCCTCTTGGACTGTTCACTCATACTTACTTCCATAATGGAATACAAGTTGAGAATTTATAGTTTGGAATGTAGTAATAAAAAATGGAATAAATACCAAAAGAAGTTAAAAATATATATATATATATATATATATATATATATATTTTAAATAAAATAAAAACGAAATAAATAAAAGAAAGTGGAAATATTTTGAAATTGAAAATTGAATTTTATAAAAGATTTTCGAAAAAAAATTGTTCAAAATTAGTTAGAAAAATAAAAATTTTTTGAATTTTGAATTTTATGATGAAAGAGAAAAACACACAAAAGACACAAGACTTAAAATTTTTAGATCTAATGCTCCTTAATTTTCGAAAATTTTTGGAGGGAAAACACCAAGGAACACCAAACTTAAAATTTTAAGATCAAGGCACAAGAAAAACTCAAGAACACTTTGAAGATTCACAAGAACACCAAGAACACAAGGAAGAACACCAAACTTAAAATTTTTAGAAAACCAAAATAAATTTTCGAAAATTATAAAAATTAACAATAAAACACCAAACTTGGAGTTTGGCACAAGATTAAATCAAGAAAAATTATTTTTGAAAAAGATTTTCAAAAGTACTGGTGCTCCCTTATCAAGAATATAAGCCAATTGGGAATAAATATGACACTTGATGCAGATGTTCTTGAAAGAAACTATCCTATCAAAATTTAATGACTCTATAACAATAAAAATAAAAATAAAAATAAAAATAAATTATTCCTAATCTAAGAAATAAAATAAACCTTCAATTGTCCAAACTCAATAATCCCCGGCAACGGCGCCAAAAACTTGGTGGACGAAATTGTGATCTTTAATTAATGGCTCCTTGGCATGTGCCAAGGAGAACTAATTTAACTAACTGATTACTTGCTCAGAGCACAATTCCGTTCAACTAACCAGCAAGTGTACTGGGTCGTCCAAGTAATACCTTACGTGAGTAAGGGTCGAATCCACAGAGATTATTGGTTTGAAGCAATCAATATTTATTTTATTAGTCTTAGTCAGGATATCAATAGGATTATTTGGATTTATTTGTAAAAAGCCAAACTGCAAATTTCATAAAATTGTAAGTTAAAATAATAGAGTTACTTGATTTTCAGTACTGGGGAATATGTTGGAGTTTTGGAGATGCTTTGCCCTCTGACTTCAACTCTTCCTTGAAATCCTCTTCTCACACGCAGGTTCCTTCCATGGCAAGCTCTATGTAGGGTGTCACCGTTGTCAATGGCTACTTCCCATCCTCGCAGTGAAAACTATGCACGCACTCTGTCACAGTACGGCTAATCACCGTTGTTCCCGCTCCTACTGGAATAGAATCACTCTTTTGCGTCTGTCATAACGCCAGCAGGTTAAAGTTTGAAGCACGTCACAGTCATTCAATCCCGGAATCCTACTCGGAATACCACAGACAAGGTTTAGACTTTCCGGATTCTCATGAATGCCGCCATCAATCCGGCTTATACCACGAAGATTCTGTTGGGGAATCTAAGAGATATTCATTCAATCTGATGTAGAACGGAGGTGGTTGTCAGGCACACGTCCATGGGTTGAGGAAGGTGATGAGTGTCACGGATCATCACCTTCTCCACAGTTAAGCGCGAATAAACATCTTAGATAAGAACAAACGTGTTTGAATGGAAAACAAAGGAATTGTATTAAATCATCGAGACGCTGCAGAGCTCCTCACCCCCAACAATGGAGTTTAGAGACTCATGCCGTCACAAAGTATGTAATTCAGATCTGAAAATGTCATGTGGTACAAGAAATGTCTGTAAAAGTTGTTTAAATAGTAAACTAGTACCCTAGGTTTACAGGAAATGAATAAACTAAGATAATTGGTGCAGAAATCCACTTCTGGGGCCCACTTGGTGTGTGCTGGGGCTGAGACTAAAGCTTTTCACGTGTGGAGGCCTTTCTTGGCGTCAAACTTCAGGTTGTGACGTGTTTTGGGCGTCCAACTCCGGATAATGACGTTTTTCTGGCGTTTAACTCCAGACAGCAGCATGAACTTGGCGTTTAACGCCAAGTTACGTCGTCTATCCTCGCTCAACGTATGGACTATATATATATTGCTGGAAAGCCTGGATGTCTACTTTCCAACGCCGTTGAGAGCGCGCCATTTGGACTCCTGTAGCTCCAGAAAATCCATTTCGAGTGCAGGGAGGTCAGGATCCAACAACATCAGCAGTCCTTTTTCAGCCTAAGTCAGATTTTTGCTCAGCTCCCTCAATTTCAGTCAGAAAATACCTGAAATCACAGAAAACACACAAACTCATAGTAAAGTCCAGAAATATGATTTTGCCTAAAACTAATATTATTCTACTAAAACTAACTAAAACATGCTAAATCTACATGAAATTACCCCCAAAAGCGTACAAAATATCTGCTCATCAGTCAACTAAATAGCAAACAAGTTAAGAAAGCACCTAAAATAATGCAGAAGATATGCAACGAGATAAAAAATGAA